>NC_056732.1:878979333-879126833 GCF_019279795.1 Protopterus annectens
AGCAGACAGGTGATCCTCTGTGGTGATCCCTAACTGGGAAAATCCAAAATAAGAAGTGGTGTTAATCAAGACAAGGATGCCAATTACCAGTGCTGTTAGTCCTTTTTATTTATAGCCATCAGTGGTGTTAATTGAGACAAGTATGCCTATTACTAGTGCTGTTGGTCCTTTTTATTTATAGCCATTACTGGTGTTAATCGAGACAAGGATGCCTATTACCAGTGCTGCTGGTCCTATATTTATTAGAGCCATTAAGGGTGTTAATTAGAACACCTGATTTAAAGTGGTATATAATAATAGGACAGGCATGCAAAATGTCTTTCTAGGTGGATGATCTTTTCATTTATTTGACTGAATCTCACGGAGAAATTAAAAAGTATCTGCATATACTTGAAAAGCTTGGAAGCATTTTAGGGACCTCAGTATAAATTTAATATAATTAAAACTAGAGCAGTGACAACAAATTATGTACCTTTTCAGGAAGTAGGATGGAAATATGAATATTTGTGAAAAGATCATTTTATACAATAGTCTATAAAAAGGATTAGTGTGGCCACTGTTTGTGCCTTCCTGCTAGCATTATAACAGCAGAACACTTTGGTGTCTGACACTATACAGCCTTAGCTCCACCTCCACAACCCTGGTATAAGAAAAAGATAGTTATCAGCAATACAGAGATAACAAGGAAGAGTATGTGGTAGTCAGAAGAACATTCACATATGGGAGACAGCTGCAACACACTAGCTACACAGCAATGCCTTCTAGAACTCTGTCTATGTGGTAGGCTATCTTTACAGAATGTACAAGACTAACATAATTTATTACTTATTATTTATTTATTTATTTGATAATGTGTGAAATTGTGATATGATGATGTGATAGAATCAGGTGCATAACAGGGTATACTTACCTCAAAAATTCCTGCATCATACATCACTACTGCAAACACCATGGACTGGGTACCATGTGGCCAGCCATCAACTGTTCAGATAACATAGTACATACATGACGTTTAAAAAAAAATGGAATTTTGTAAACATCAAAGCCTAATTTTGAGCACACGTACTCAGACAGGATGTATGCACTTGTGAAGAACAAGGAAGAGAATCTTTGCAACAGACATTTTGCAACATTTGACAAAGACAAGGCAGGATTTCTGCCAGGTCGTAAACTTAGCAGCTCACAGATAACATTTGATGCATCTCTGATGGTTGTTAATGCTAGGAGCATTAATAATATTTTTTTATTTGAAAATTTGCAACGTTCACACAAGACTGATGTTGTTATTGTTTGCGAAACTTGGTTAAAGAACAATGACTGGAAACCAGTTCTGGCAAGGTAAAAACACTTTTAACAGATATTTTAAGAAAAAAATCAGGTGTGAGTGCTATGATAGGGATTAAAAATAGTTTCTAACAAAAAACAATTGGCAATGTTATGATAGGGATTAAAGATAGTTATGAGAACTGTGATTATTGCATGTTCAGTGATAACCCCAATACTAAAATTGTGTAATTGTGACAATAAAGACAACCCTGAAACATATAACAATTGTTGGAGAGTATAGACCACTGACGTTAAGTAGTGATGACCTAAAGGAATTCAAACATATCTTACATGAAACACAAAAGGGAAGAATAACAGCAGCTGGGGACATAAATTTACCAGAAACAGACTGGAATAATATTGATTCAACAACATTAGTAGGGAAATTATTCACAACATATGTTCAGGAATAACATTTGCTTTAGATTGTAAAAAAAACTACCAGAGAACAGAACATACTCAACATTGTGTTCCTAAAGAAATTACTATTACTTCATGTCAAGATTTGCCACCATTGATGTGCAGTGGTCATGCAGTTATCTAGGTTCATTTGTTGATAAATAATTCTGCCAAACTGAAATCTAAACCAATGCACAGGAGAATTACTGTATGGTGTGAATTACTGTATATCCTTGAAGCAGATGCCAGGGATACTCATACCATGTCTCTCACTGGTCACTGAAAGGACCCTGTACCGAGTATTCTCAAAGCCACGCATACATTGGTATCCTCGGGGACAGGTACTCCATGACTCACACTGGCCTGCAGATGAGGGCCATTAGTTAAGCAGTTCATCGTAAGTAACTCCTCTTGATGAATTTCTGCATGGTGACTATACACATGATAGCAGTCATCAATTTCACTGGAGTGGAGGGCATGAAATATTTAGCAGAAATAGATGACACAGTGCCTCTAACGGCCAAGACACTCAAAATTCTGACTAATTTTGCTAGTACAGTTATTTGCAAATACAGGTTTGTTAACACAGCAGATATCCTAAACATCATTTTACTATTTCGCCCTTGCAACTTCAGGAATTTATGGTGGTCAGTTGCACTGGAGGTAGCAAATGCATTCTCAGAATATGTAGATTTCTGAGTCACTCTGCTATATTGTTTACCCTGATTTGTATCCACTGAGTCCCTCATTTTAATAATATTGCTCTTTACCATGTCATTATACTGCCATTAGTATAGGATGTGTGCAGCTGTGTTTCTCAGCATTTACCACTCGTGCTCACTGTGTCTATGAATCGTACATACGACATCCTTTAAGGGGAACATGTCATATGCTGTTGCTGACCATAACAGAGAACATTTTTGAATTTTTGAATCCTGGGGAAGTACCTACTACTGCTAGTCATGATCAGTAGCACTACAATCAAGAAAAAGATAAAATACTGCATAAAATGCTGAAAGGAAACCTGTTTTTTTTTTTTTTTTTTTTTTTACTTTTTATTGTCTTGTAATTCCTACACTTTTGAGTAACCCTGTCATACATGTTTATTCCGAACAAACAAATCCAAACTGCAACTCATGAAACAAACGAAGGCTCAAGGACACAAAGTCTCCAAAGTGAAAAAAAGTAAAAACAGTAAAAACTGGTTTATTACTTTGCAACTAGCATGTGTCCAAGCTTAATTACTTAATTACTTAAGCAATACCATTGGTTAAATGTTTTTTGAAACCACCATGTGGTCTGTATTAAAGTGAGCACTTGTGCTACTGTTGTAGGTCTGAAGAAGTCTTCTAAATTAAGACAAAAAGCGCTTAATCATTTATTTTTTGTATCATACTGTTTAGTTGCAAAGTAATAAATCTGTTTTTACTTTTTTTCACTTTGGAGACTTTGTGTCCTTGAGCCTTCGTTTGTTTCTTGAGATACATGTTTATTCAAATGGAACACTAGAGAAAAAGAAAGGGAAGCTATGTACAGTGGAATTCCTTAAGATTTTGCAATGTCTCAGAAAAATGATAAAGCATCTTCCTAGCCTCAAGTCAGTTGTTGCTCCACTAGCCTGTAAAGCGGAAATGCCACTTTTATTTCTGTTTCTAAAGTCCTGTTAAGAGAGAAAGTAAGCAATTTCAAAGTTATAGAGGACTTGCTGGTGATGACTTACTTGACAAGAAAACTTGCTTAATTAAAGATTAGTGTGATAAGTGAGTATTTATGCAATTTGACATGTGTTAATTAATTGCCACAGCCTCCTGAAATGTAACATTAATTACCAGACATAAGGAAATTTAGTAATTGCATTTTTGTTGAGTGAATGCATGTTGCTTGGTCCAATCATTATTTCCTTCATGTTGAAAGATACTTACTATAATCTGCTTGGACAGTCTTACTTGCAAATATTTTCAGTATGGATGCCTTTAACCTGGCAATCAGTGAATAATTACCCTGAAACAATGCAGATAAGTGCTGATCTATGCAGGCAGAACACTAGTGTTGTTTTTTGATTTATTACTTTGATCTACGTGAGATATTGATTTAAGCTTTGAATCAGTGTTCTGAATGCCCTGTGCCGAACATGTAAATGTTATATGATGATGTTGCCGAATATATAAAAAATAAAAATATCCTTAAATAACATTTTTTTTTATTTTTTTTAAATACCAGGTTTTATGAAAAGCAATTACAGTTACTAATGTAAATAACACTGACTGACAGTTTGAAATACAAAACTAGGCTATGTATATTTCATGATCTTCCACTGAGAAATTTAAAAGTTAAATATGTGTGAAACATACTCATGTTTTTTTAACAAACAAGCTCAGATATATGCATGCTATGAAAAATAGGACCACACTGTGATTTGCATACAAAAGGCATATAAGCTGCATACAGATATAAATATTTGGTTATCTCTGTAGTCTGTCATCATGCCCAGAAGGAAGAATCACTGATCTCTTCAAACTAATTTACAAACAGTGGATGCAAAAAGAACTGAAGAACAAGTACTGCTTCTCAAAAAGAAATGCCCTCCTTTCTATCTGAGATGCAGTATTTTGCACTGTTTGCTTTGCAGTACAGCTATCCTGTTTCAGGCGCTTCATCAAGTCTTGTTATTTCTGTTGTCATGCCTTCTATACCGCATAGTGAACAAGGCTAGTGTAGTCAGAATGAACATTACAAATCTGATTTAGCATGTCCTTTAGATTTCCAGTGTATCAGTGTGAACAAGTATGTCTCTAAGTGTTTCTGTGCCATTTTTTCCTCTTCCTACTAGTCTGTTGGCTTCGTCTTAGTGGTGTGTTGGTCCCTAATTTACTGATTTTAACAGCTTTTCACTGTACTTAGCATGTAAACAGCATTTACCTCACTTGGAAGGGCTTTGTATTCTGATGCAACTTATTTGGGTGACTTTGGTTTTAAGAGCAAAGTGTCTTCCCTTCCAGACTGTTTCTACCTTCTTTACAGATACTGCTCCAACTCCTGGAATAACGCCTGTGCTCTACTGCATAGCCAATTTAAACTAACGTTTTAAGAACAAAGTGTCTTCCCTTCCAGACTGCTTCTAGCTTCCATACAGATACTGCTCCAATTCCCGGAATAATACCTGTGCTCTACTGCATAGCCAATTTAAACTAAACATATGTTCTAAGCTCATACCACAAGTTAGTCTTACTTTGTCTACTGTACGGGATACCGGCATACCACTGAACCCCCCCCCCCAACACTCACCTGTTTAAAAACCCTGCCTCTTTGTCTATCTTTGCCATCAATAAGTTAGTCACTACCTAGTGCCAACTCTTTTAGTTAGCTATACTCTCTTGTTTTCCTGTTTGTGGGTTTCCTTTTTAACTGTTTTTATCTTTCTGCGAATACCTGTGTATACCTGTCTATAACATCTCTTCCCTCTCTGTCTACACCGCCCCACCTCTTCTACTTACCTGCTGACTCTCACTGTGTGCTCCTTACTGTTTCTCTCCTGGCCTGCTGATTATTTTTTGTGGTGACTGCAGTTTCCTGGCCCAACCCACTATGCTTGTGCTCACTACACTCCCTTACCCACCTCCACCCCCATATAATTTCCTATATACTCCTCTCCATTGCACAATCCCCTCCTCTGCTTCCCACCCCTTCCTGTTTTTTTGCCACACCCCACTCCTGCATACCTCTCTCCTCTTCTTCTGCAAACCCTTGACACCAACCACTCCTTTCTTCTTTCTGTGTACTGACTCCCCCTACTGGTTACCTATCCCTAAATTTCCTGCAACTGTTCTTCTAGGCCCAACTTTTAGCTCCCTCTTAACTACTGACCCTCTTTACTGACATGTCTTTTTCAATCTAAGCCTTTCTTCTATTGCCTCCCCTTCTCCTCCTATTCACTTTTACCTTATATATCTCTCACCTAACTCCAGCTTACTTTCATCCTGCAAAGACTAATACCAATGTCTTCAGACATCCCCTGCAGTGTTTCCCTGTCTGCTTATCTATCTTTCCTCTAAATACTATCCTCTCCAAAATCAAAATACCCCTTTCCACTACCAACGCTTTTGAAAATTAAAATAAAACACTTATTATACGAACAACATTTCCTCCCTAAGACTCTACTACTATCAGGTGACAGTCACCTAAACTCTGGCCCAACTACCCCCCCCCCACAGTCAATAAAGCTAACTCCCCTAACCATCCCTACACTTTTCCTCCAAAAAGCAAGTATCGTTTTACTCCATGAATCTTAGAAGCATCCTAAACAAAATTATTGAATTCCATGCCTGGATGGCTAACCACAACACTGAGATAGTTGTCCTGACGGAAACCTGTCTGAAGCCACAAAACTGTGACAGTGATATCCTCCTCCCTGGATATAATATTCTTAGACTAGACAGATAAAAGAAAAAGGGGATGAAGTGGCCATTGTATATTCAAACAATCTTACTCCTTCAAGTCTAAAGCAACACTCTCCCTTCTTCACACCTGCTGAACTCCTGACAGCTAACTTTAAACTCGTAGCTATCTACATCACCCCCCCCCCCCCGCGGACATAACATTACCCTTCTAGAAAGCATTCTTTCTTACCTTTTTTAGAAAAAATCTGTCTTACCTTTCTCAAAACATCCACAATGAAACTATTCTTCTTGGGGATATAAATATTAACTGGCTAACTCTTCAGTCCCAAACACTACTTCATGCATCAACTTACATGCCTTTGTACAACTTATCTCACACCACACCCATATAAACAGATCACATATCCCCAGCTCTCTCATCAATTGGATTTTAGTCACAGATCCCCACAAATACCATGATCCCGAGACCCTACCCAACTCCCTAAGTGATCACTCCCTGGTGAAACTTCTTAGATACACTACTCATTTCACTATGCCTCACAGATACATAACCTGTCACAAACTATCCACCTTCTGTCCTGAGACTTGTAATGCCCTCCTCTTCAGGATAAAATGGACACATCTAACCTATCTCCCCCTTGATGAAGCTGTCCATTCTTTCAACTGAACTTTCCTTAACATTCTTAACTCTCTTGCTCCACCCTGCACTGTTTGCATCAAATCTAATATATCTCCTTGCCTTACCAATGCCACCTGCACCCTAATGTAAACTAGAGATACGGCATGGAAAATGCGGGTAAAAACTAAGCTCCATTTCCATTTGCAAAAATATAAAGAACTGAGAAATCAGACACAAAAAACACATCCGGGAAGACAAAAAGAACTTCTACTTTAACCCCCCAACTGTGCAAAAAACAGATCTCAAGAAATTTTGGAACTCTATAAACCAAATCCTGCACTCTGGTAATCCTTCATCTCCCAACTCCTCCCCTAAGAACTCAATTCCTGTTTCATTGAATCCATATCTAAGCTGATAAATTCCTTCCCTTCTACTACCAACTCAACTAAAGTTTTCAAATCTTTTATTCTGAACTCCTCTACCACTTTCTCTCTTACAACTGTACCCACTAACTATATAAAATCTTTGCTCTCTAAACTTATACCCTGCTCTGCTTCTGCTGACAACCTGCCTCCCTATTTCCTACGAATTGCTGCTGAATCCCTTGCCCTCCCTGCATCAATCTTAATAAATCGCTCTATCTCAGAATCTAAGGTCCCATCTATCTGGAAAGAATTCTACACCATACCCATTCACAAAGGAGGTACTTTCACTGACATTACAAACTTTAGACTCATTGCGATCCTCTCACCACTCTCAAAAATACTGGAAAAATGCAAACACAAGCAAATCATGAAATACCTTCTACAGGAAAACTTGCTCATTCCTACACAGTATGGCTTTTGCCCTAAACATAGCACTACAACTGCCCTTATATCCTTCATTAATGCTATTTCTCTAGCCAGAGACAATAATAAGTTGGTCTCCTACCTATTCCTCGACCTTTCAAAAGCCTTTGATACAGTCTCTCACCCTCTTCTGCTGAACAAACTGGCTAACCTAAACTTTTCTACCTCTACTACTGCCTGGTTTCCAGCTATCTCACTGACCATCTACAATCAGAGAGATGACTCTCAGCTCTTTCCCCTCCTCTTTCTGTCAAAATGGGAGTCCCCCAAGGATCTATTCTTGGCCCACTACTATTCAACATATTCACTAATCTACTCTACACCTCCTGTCTACAGTCATCCCTTGTATAATACGCAGTAACTCCATCATCACCATTGCAGATATTCCCTCTGACAATATCTCTGCAACTCAAGCACCTTTCAACTCAGTTGAATCCTGGCTCTGTGACAACCAACTAATTCTTAACCCTAAAAAGACAAAACTTACTATTTCTCCTAAAGAACTTCACCCACCATAAAAATACATTGTCTGTACTGTCCCTCAATAACACCCGCATTAATGTTGAACCTACTACAAAACTACTAGGAGTAATGATAGATGACCAACTCAAGTTTGATCTACATGTAAACAAGTGCATCAAAAAATACACCAAAAACTTGGCCTTCTTTATCAAAACAAAAAAAAGTTTCTAACTAATAAAGCAAAACAACCCTCTCTCATGTGTACCTCCTACCTAGCCTTCTACACAGCTGCCAAATTCTTACCAATCTTAACTCCACACTACTAATTAAACTAGAGTCTACCTATGACAAGGTTGCCAGATTCGCTGCGCATCAAACTTATAAATAGCATCATTGTCTTTCACTAAGATACCTAAACTGGCTGGAATTACTTCACTAGCTTCTACTCTCTCAACTACAAATAATTCACTCTATACTATACCTGAAATCCTTCTGACCTAGCCTATCTCCCCTCATCTCTCAATATTCCCCTACTAGGTCCCTATGCAGCTCTGACCTTAACCTACTACAAATATACAAACCTAAGACTAAAATTGACTACACCCTGTACAGGTACAATCCTACCATATCATGGAATAAATTTCCACTAGAAATCAGGTCCCTCAAACATCCAAATCAATTCAAAACTGCCACTAGAGAGTACCTCCAAACTCACTGGTCCTGCCTCTGCACACATCCTCCCTGACCTAGCCCATTAATTCATATGTAATTAACAAAGCTTCAAACCTTTTTAGCTCATAAAGCATTTCAAAGTATAACTCTTTTTCTCCATCTCTTATCTCCATTTCTATTGTCACATATCTCATGAAATAACTGCATACACTATGAAATCTTTTCACTGTTTATTGAAAATGTTTGTATTGAATAATGTGTCTTATGTATGCTTATTATGTTTTTTCCCCTCCATTATTATTTTTCTGATAAAATATATTTCATTGTATGTATACATTGTAACCCGCTAAGCCGCGGTGGTGCAGCGGTAGCATTGTCGCCTCACAGCAAGAGGTTCTCCCATTCAATTCTAGACTGGAGCATCTTCTGTGTGGAGTCTGCATGTCCTCCCCGCGGTTGAGTGGCGTTCGAAAGACATGTGTGAATGGGCGTGCCTTTGTTGAAGGTTGGGCATCGGGGTGGCACCTCGGCACCATAAAAATCGACTGCCAATCATTAGTGGACCGGAGTTCCACTGTGGCGACCCCTAACTGGGAAAAGCCAAAAGAAAAACAACAACAACATACATTGTAACCCGCTGTCACTGTTAACACTAAAATTGTAAAACTGTGGAGCTTTTCTCCCTGGGCCTCCACTGAAAAAGGGCTAACCCGGTCAACAAATGTAAAATAAATAAATAAAATCATTTGTGTAATCACTATTGTGCAACCAGATGACTGTTCTGTGGGAGAACAAATTGCTGGTATTCTGGTGAATTTCCATTTTCTTGTTATGGTGTGATCTCAGAGATTGTAGATATAAGAAGTGGGGGTGTGAAGGATGCAGATCCACATGTCTGGGGAATACAGTAGGGCTTGCCACTCTGCAAAAAAAAATGCTTCTTTCCTGTGTTTTTCTACTGCAGACTGCTATTCATATTTGGGAGGGTTTTGGTCATATGTGATCATACTTGTGCGATAATCACAAGAGTCAAATACTTATCAGGGAGCTGTCTGTGGCTCACAGTTAAATATCTCTACAGGTAGTCCTCTGTTGCAAAAATAATCCTAAAGTCTGTAGCACACAAATAAGATATTTAGCATACAAATAAAGTCCCAGTCACATAAATAATGTCTCTGGCACATAATTAAGTCTGTCATCTGATAGCATTTTGGTAAAAAAAAAAATATCCCCGACTCATAACTTCTTTATGATAAAATTGGTTTTGGATTGCAGTCATGGAGATTTCTATTAGCAGTACCAAAACTCCAGATTGAGACTCCCTGTCTCAGAGCTGATGACGCTGACCTTGTTGCATCTCACCTTAAGAGGAAAATCCTCTAGACTCTTGTGAACTCTCTGACACTGACTTCTGCCATGCTACTACTTTACCAGCTTCATAAGGCCGTAGTATCCAGTTTTTTCTGGTTACCTGGGACACCAAGTAGTTCCCCAAAAGGGAAATCATCTTTTATCCCTATGTGTTCTTCATTTCTCAAGCCTGTTTTTTACTTAAATACTCCATATAATCTAATATTTTTTGTGTAATCAGTAGTCCTACCTTTGTTATCTGGTACCATCTGTAAGGCAGTTTCTAGTGCACTCATCAGGTCATATTACCAATGAATGCCCCAGCTTAAAGGCACCAGTTTTGAGGTTACATGAAAGCCTTTTAAGAATCTTGAGAAAGGTTATATCTCTAGAAAGTCTCCACAGTGATGGTAAACACCATGATGCTGCTGAAACTGGAAGTAAGCAGATTGTTCATAGGTTCATAGGTGGGTACTAGCCTGTTGGCTCTAGGGCCTATATAAGCCTAGCCAAAAAAAGGTACCCTGGTTTTCACCATCCAAGAAAATTACTTTCCTGTGCCCCTGTCGAGCAGAGCTACAGAGGTGATCCCCGGGGTGAATTTCCTATTCCCCATCCAATCATCAAGACTTTTCTTGAAGAGTGCTAATGAGGAGCTTTGTTTGATATAGATAGGTAGTTTGTTCCAGAGTATGGAAAGTCTCTGGGACAGGAATCTATCCCTCCAGCATGTTCTGTTTATTGTGGTGACAATGTTTAGGTCCCTAGAGCGTGTAGCTCGGAGGGAATGGGATTTCTTTAAGTGGAGCATGCCCAACAGCTCTGGGCTTGACATAGCTTTGTATGTTAGGCAGAGATTGCCTCTGAGTAGGTGATATGCGATGGAGTAAAGCTGGAGTTTTTTGAGATGGTCTGTGTAGGGCATCTGTTTGAGGCTGGTAATCCTTTTTGTGAGGTATTTCTGCAGACTTTCTGGCTTTCTGGTTGGAGCTTGACAATTACTTCTTTTTACTAGTGAAAATGAGAGGGGGTTGTAATCTGTTACTAGCACAAATTCTCTCATAACAGATAGCATCATAGTGATCATAAGGCCCAGTTCATTGCTAAGCCTTCTCTATCATTGGTGGAGTATCTAATATGAATTTTGTTTACTTTTCTCCTTAAATAACAGACCAAGTGTTCTTCATTGTCAGCTCTCAGGGTACTTACAGGCCTTAATCTGACCTTTGATGCATCTCTACAGATTGACAAAGGCTTAAAAAAGTCAGGAGACACCAGGGCTGTGTCAGCACAGAGCCTCTTTGTGTCTACTGAAAGCCTTGTCAGCCTTATGGGTCCAGCAGATCTTTTCCAGCATTTTGGCTTTAGTCAGGTCTGTTAGGAGATAGGCTATAGAACAGAATTCTGGGGTAAATGTTCTATAATGCCCTTTAAGTTCTTGAAAAAACATTATTATTGACTAATTTTACTTTGTTTACTGGGATAATCTGACTGCTCTAAAATTCCTTTTATAGTGGATGTCTGAAGGGAAAAAAGTACCACAAACAAAAATCAATATGAAGAGGAGTCTAACATGGAAATCTCAAAATAAAATCACAGTGAAATGAATAAAAGATAGATTAAAAAATATATAGAAATTCAACACCAAGGTTCTGTTGCTAAACTATTAAGGTTGATTTACAATACAAATAGAAAAAAATGTATGCATTTAACATTATAAATAGCTAGACTAATTTCAGTTCTGAGTTAGAAGATGAAGAGTGGAGAGTGAGATTGATAAAGTATGTATGATATTAAAGCATTGTTTATGTTGTGTGAAATGATTTAAAGGATGAAAAGAAAAGATAGAGGAGGAGAAAGGCAGGGTTGGAAGAAGTAGGAAGCAAGCAGATATTAAAATTTGTACTTTAAGAATAAGCTGTCTACTAGCAGTTTAGAATACATTAGCAAGTCAACACTTCCAGATTACCCAGGTGAAAAACGTGAACATGTACTTGCTTTTTCATTTGATGTATGGTTATTCTTTCACAGACTCTGTTTTCTCCCTCTGGAGCTTAGTTAACATCCTTTCCTAAAACATTAGCCAAGTACCACAGTCATGCTAACCATGCATTTTAGAGTAATAACAGTAAGCTTGGCCTGCCTCACAAAGTTTGGCACTGAGAGTTGAGCATTCCTGTCCTCTGAGTTAATAACTAGCTGTCTAAACAAGCCAATGCCTAAGACAGGGAGCACCAATACTGTATCCATCAGCCACAGACATGGTGCCAAGGCATCACGCAGACCAAAGTGAAGGATGGCATATTGCAGGAAACCATTATTGTTTTCCGTAGACTCTTTTCATTTCTTTAATTTATTTGACATTTGTTAAGCAGACTGGTTCACCGAGCACAAACGCCCATTTTCAGTGGAGACCCGAGGAGAAAAGCTCCAGTACAATAAAATAAATTATAAAATGTGCATTTAGCATAACAGAAATAAACAGTAATAGGCTGGTGCCATGAAGGATAACAAAGATGAGACCTTAGTTATTACCTAGCATGGCAGGTGCAGTGAAGTAGAAAATTACGACATAACTTAAGACAGGTGTTACATAGCAAATGAAGGAATATAGAAATTGAAAAAACATACATTTTAAGTATAGGTTAATATAGCACATATCTGAATGAAGCCAAGATACACTGTAGTAGAGAATTCTTGAGAGTTAGAGTTGTAAAATAAGCATTTGTATTAGAAGTAGAGAAAAAAGGGGAGGAGGTTTTATGTAGGGTCCTGGCAGGGACATATCAATGAGTTGGATAAGAAGTTTTTCAGCTCTTTTTTGAACTGACTTGTGTGCATGATAATTCTTACATCAAAAGGGAGTTTGTTCCATGATTCAGATCCAGAGTATTTGTATAAGAGTTGACAAATGGTTTTATTGGGCTTGTAAATATCTAGAATGTATTGGTCAGAGCTTCGAAGTGAATGATTTAGGATATAGTAGGACACCAGAAAAGAGAGGGTGAGGCAGGCAGTGGGTTTGTTAAGTATGGAGTGTGTTATGTGAAACCGTGAAAGTAGTAGTTGGGGAATGCTAGTCACTGTAAGTTCTTTAATACAATGCAGTGATCTGAGGCGCATGGTTGGTTTGTGGCAAATCTTGCAGTTTTGTTATAAGTTCAAGCTTCCAAGTTAATGTAGATTGTAAGTTTGTGAGTATTGGGAGGCATAGGGTAGGCTGGAAAGGAGGAATCTCTCAGCCAGAGAACCTTTAGATTCTAAAGTAAGGAACTGCTTTTTTTCCTATAAAGTAAATCCAATTTTTAGTGTGTTTTTAGATACACTGTTGAATGTGTAGGTAAAATTTTAATTGGTAGTCAATTGTGATACCAAGAAGCTTTGTGTGGCATTCTACGTTAATGACTGTGTTATTAAGTGATGAGATGGTAAAGGTGCCTTGTTGGTGAGAGAGAGATTTTGGAAGGAAGAGAAGACGTTTGGTTTTGTTTGAATTTAAGATGAGCTGGTTATCTGTAAGCCATCTTTTAACAAAGAGGAATGAGTTTTGGGAAAGTATGTGTAGTTGAGTGATATTATCAGAGGTGGAAATAAGAGCAGAGTTTAAGAGATGAGAGACCTTGGCTAAGAATATCCATTTTTTGTCTGAGAGACCTTGGTTAAGAAAATCCATTTTTTGTCTCTTTTTGGTTAAGTGAATCTGCCAGTATCATTTGGTCAGACCCAGTCGAATAAAATTTCATCTGTGGTGCCCTGAATGGCTTCTTTTCTTGGAGTATTTTTTTTTCCTTTGGTGCAGTTAGGACACTTTATCCGTTCGAGCCATCTTTCCTGTTGTCAGACCCAGGATTGTGAGGAAGCTACCTTCGCTCAGCCATTTAACCAGCATCCACCCTAGACATTGGGTAGCTTGTAAATGTGGAAATACTGTTGAATTTATGACAATTATTAGAAAACAAAAATTAGATAACTCCATCTGAAAGGATAATTGGATAATTTTAATATTTTAATACTTCTTGTACTCGTTTTTTTTTTTTTTTGGGGGGGGACTTCAGGAATTTTATAAAACGTTGCACTGACTTTTTATGCTATGATGCATTATAAAAGAGGTTCAGCCTGGCAGTATAGAAATGCCTCTAGTAAAAAAAAGAAAAAAAAAATAGCATGCACAGAAATTAGAAACTTATTTATTGGATTAAGAGCTTTCATTCAAGATAGTAATACACTTTATTAGAACCAAATTGATTAAACAATCATCTACTCTTCACAATCACATGCTTCAGAATGACTAACAAATAGGAGTATGTGATAATATATTCACTAAAATGCCAAATAAAATCTAGAAAAAAGTAACCATCATACAGGATCTATAAATTAAAATTAGTTTAATTTTTCATAATTCTAGTCTTAATTCAATCAGTATCAAAATTTAAAAAATAAAAAGAAACACTATTACAATTATACATTCATAAAATTTAAAATAAGCATTGCAAAATTCCACATATTAGTAAAAACATATTTATAAAAATTCACAAATAAAAGGCAGACCTTTATGATCTGTGACCATTTTACTGCCCTTATTGCTAATACACTCCTAATGGTGATTTTATTATTAAGACTTGGCAGCTGAGAGGCTTATGGCTATATCCACCTATTCAACTCCTTAAATTCAAGCATAGTTTCCCAAGCTCCTCCTCTCATGTCCTAGGGAACCCTTTCCACAACACATATATATATATTTTTCCTTTTTTAACACTGACATTATCATGCGTGCCTAAGGCATTATTATTACTATCCCCTTTACAGGTTATGTACACATGTTCATATATTCTGGGCCAGAGACTATGCTCAGTTTTTCCCACATAAAATAAGGTGCACATTAAATTTAAACAATCTGTATTATTTGCAATCAAATCAGATAAACAATAATGAATAAGAGTTGTAGGAAATTAGCATTGGCATTGTCCTTAAATGTATATATACAAGGGGAAAGAATCTGAAAATGTGTTTTGAGAAGAGTCATGATACTGCAGAAGATATAGCTGTACAATGCCTGCAAGGAACTTACAAGTTTGGTACCTGTTCAGAAATATAGGTTTGTATATGATGGCGCAAACACTATTATTGCAACTTAGCCAAGAGTGTTGCAAAGTAATGGAAAGTATAATAGCAACATCAGCACTGTGGTTTATAAAGCGTTACATTTAACATGAGTCTCATTTTATTGGGAAAAGTGAGCATAGTTGCAAGGCCAGAATATACGAAAATGTGTTTGCAGCCTGCATAATGGATAATAATAATGTCCTAGTCAGGCATTCAAGTGAATGTTGGGATTTAAAAAAAATGCCTATTTTAGGTGTTGGCAAGGGTAGGGAAGCTTGGGAAACTAATCTTGAATTTAAGGAGTTGTATTGCAGATATTGTTGAAAATTTCTTGGCCACAAGTTCTTAATGATAACATTTCCAATAATAGTTACTGGCAATGAGGGCAGCAAAATTATGACAGGTCACAAAGCTTTTTATTTTAGAGATGCCTTTTTAAATACCTTTATTAAAAAGTGGTATTTTGCAACAATTTATATTTTATAAATATTTAATTTTGTTGATAGATTTTTTTGTTTAGAGTTTTAATATTGATAAAATTAAGACAAGAATGATGAAATATTAACTTGATTTTAATTTATATACCTTCTATTATGGTTGTTTTTTGTGTATGTTTTATTAAGCAGTTAACGACTATATTGATAGGTAATATAATTCAACTGGTCATTTTGAAGTATGGGATTATGAAGAGATATTTAAAAAGTGAATGACTGTTTAATGATTTTGGCTCTGATGAAGTTTTTTACTGTTTTGAAGGAAAGTACTTATCCCAATAAATAAGTTTTTGATCAAGTGCCTGTTGGCATTTGTTATTTTTATGCCATTTGTTTATGCTGGTGGTGTAAGAAGTGGCTACTAGATGTCTCAAGTCCTCAGAATGTCTTGGATCTCCTGCATCATAGATTCATCGGCTGGGTCTATTTTAAAATCTCGAAGTCTGACAATATCAAATACGATATTGTCGACATGTGAATATTGAAAGTGCACTACATTGAATGTTTAAACAGAAAATCTCCATGGGGGAGATTTCCATTTACTTCAATGTAGTGCATTCTCGAAGTTGGTATATTTAAGTAGGGGGTGTGGGGGGTGCAGAGGGGCTTTCCCTTCTGCCTACACACTATTTATTTATTTTTTTTTAATTAAGTTTTTTTTTTTTTTTTTGGTTTCGATGGTTTAAGGCTTTGATCATTAAAGTTTGCTCTTTAGTGATTCAAAGTTTTAAACCTTCAAGATTATAATATAGATCCCATAGGCTCATAGTTGTGTAATAGGCTAGTGACTACAAGGGCCATTTTAAGCCTAGCCAAACACTCCAAATCTGACAAGTTCTGGTACCCTTGGTATTTGTAAATAGGGGCTTAGCAGATTAAAAATTTACAAGCAAGGCCTGGGAGCTGAACCATTTACAGACTACCTGTGTCCATTAGAGACATAGGTTCCAAATCAAGGGTGAATTTCCACATCTCCATCCAGTTGTCCAAGTTACACTTAAGTTGGATTCACATTGGACAGACAGTCTGTTCTAGAGAATGGATAGTCTCTGGGATACATACCTGTCTCTCCAGCAAGTCCTATTTATATTACATGCAAGATTTAAGTCTGTAGAACAGATGATTCTGTGGCTGTTTATTTTCTGGATATGCAGAAAATCTATTAGAATGGGGTCCAAAGATGACTTGTATGGCAGGCATAGATCACCCCAACCCCCCCAAAGCCTGTAGGAGACAGAACACAGGGAAAGGGTTTTGAGGTAGTCTGCATAGGACATGTTGTTTATGCCGTGTATTCTTTTAGTGAGGAACCAGTATGGTTGATCTAATTTTTGGATGTGCTTTGTTATGTACATACTAAAGGGGACATGTTTGTCAATGACAGATTTGATGAGTACTGAATACAGTGAAATGTAGACCACCTTGAATTAACATTCCATACCTTTGTTTATAAGTTGCACAAAATAGAATGATTTCCACAGTACCTTAGACACATGATGGTCAAAGGCTATATTTCTATCTTTGTGTATCCCCAACTCCCTGACTACTGGGTTGATTCTAAGGGGTGTGTTGTCAATATGGTAGTTACCAGTTGTGACAAACTTCGCGAAGGATGCTATTATGCGTTTCTTGGCATTTAGTTTTAGGCCATGGCTTTGACACCAGAAAACCTTGATGTTGGCCTTGACTTCAGAGAAATAGGTGCCAAAAAGGAACAATCCCAGGAGCAATTCCAGAGGCACACCACTGGTGACTGGTCTCTTTTTTTTATTTATTTTTTATTTATTTATTTTAAATTTGATGACCGGGAAAGTCTGACTGGACACAGGTCCATTTTCAGTGAAGGCCTGGGGAGAAAAGCTCCATTTAAACAATTGCTAAACAGGTACAATTATAAGAAACAGCCTTGCATTCTTAATACACACATATAAAATATCATCTAACATTGCAGCACAGGCTCATGTACGGCACATAGTTGTGTTTTTAAATGCAAACAAATGGCATATAGGAGTGTGTTTAATATTTAATTATAGACACACAAGTTAATACCATTGGAATAAAACAATTTTAGAAAGGAATGAGAAATGTAGAGGCTAGACAGAACTGGGTCATCCTTAGCAGTATCCTAGTATTACCGCTATGTGGCGGATTAGCCTGGGGAGTCACATGAGCACAGCCAGTTGCTAAAATAGTGGGTTTTGAGTAGTTTCTTAAATTGGGGGGCAGACGCTGCCGAAGTTATGTGAGTAGGAAGTGAATTCCAGGTTTTAGCTTTTGCACAGGCAAAGAGAGTTTTACCAGCTTCATTCCTATGTTTGATGACGTTTATGAGATTTTGGTCTGTTAATCTTAGGACTCGAGTGGTTGTGTAGGGATGTATTAGATTTTGTAGTATGGGGGTTTTGTCAGGGAGGTAGTACAGTTTGTGGCCTATGGAGAGCTGTGTAGTAAGGAGTAGATGGGGTAACGCAAGCCATTTGAGCTGCTTGATGTAATGACAGGGATGGTCCCTATTAGTGGCACTTGCAGCAAACCTGGCAATCTTGTTATAGCAAGCTGTCATTTTGTTTTGCTCGCTGTGGTGAAGATTGAGAGGCATACAGTAGGGTGGATAGTAGGTGAGTTCTAGCAATAGTGACTTTGGTATGGTTGGTCATGAATTGCCTGTTCCTATATAAGAGACCAAGCTTTTTGTGCACTTTTTTGATTGTTTGGGCTATGTGTATGTCAAATTTAAGTTTGTTATCGATTACTACTCTTAAGAGTTTGGTGTGTGATGTTGGGGTGATTAGGGTATTATCTTTGGAGTTTATGCTGAAATCATTGTTTAGTGCAGAAGATCTGCCTGGAGTGAAGAGAATTAGGTTTGTTTTTTTGGGATTGAAAATAAGTTTAATGCTAGAAAACCATGCTTCAGTCAATGTAAAGTTGTGTTGTGTTATTGTTTGTAGTTCGCTTAAGGTTGGGGCAGCACATATGATAGTTGTGTCATCAGCATATTGCACTATAGAGGCAGAGGAGGTGGATACAGCTATCTGATTTGTAAATATAGAGAATAGTAAAGGACCAAGGATTGAACCTTGAAGGACTCCTATGGATACGGGCAGAAGGGAGGATAGTTGGTCCTGCCACAGAACTGCTTGTTGTCGGTCTGATAGATAGCTGTTGAACCAAGATAGTGGGTGAGGTAAGGTTAAAGGTAGATAAAGTTTTGAGCAGCATGCTGTGGTTGACCATATCAAATGCTTTTGATAAGTCCAAGAATACAGAAGATACAAACTGTGCGTTGTTTCTATGGGTGTTGACTATGTTAGTGAAAGAGAATACGGCTGTTGTGGTACTATGGGAGGGTCGAAACCCATGTTGAGATGATGATATCAGGTTATTTTCTAGGAAGTATTACATTAGTTGTGTATGCACACGCTTTCTAGCATTTTTGATAATGGTGATAAAATTGTGATTGGGTGGTAGTTGGTGAGCTCAAGGGAGTTGCCCCCTTTGTGGAGTGGAATAATATGAGATATTTTCCACAGCTTAGGTACTTTACATTCAGATATTTATCTATATATAAGAATAGATATGGGGTAAGATATGGTTTCAGCTGAGAGTTGAAGGAAATCAGCAGGAAGTTTGTCAGCAGCCAGTGTGGTGGGTTTTAGTTTTTTGAGGAGTTTAGTAATAAGTTTTGTAGATGTTTGAGAGAATGAAAAGTAAGAGGGAGTTTGTTGTGTAATAGGGATAGAAGGGGTAGGGGAGGGTGTGGGGTTGGAGATGCTATTTAGGGTATTATAAAGGGCTAGGACAGTTGCTGTGAAGAATCTGTTGAATTGGGTGGGGATGTCCTCATTACTGTTTGGTATTGTGGGTGTGGGAGTGCTGGTTTTACCTGGGTGAAGTAATTTATTTATCGAGGCCCAGAATTTTTGAGGGCAGTGGGCATGTTTTTCTTGCAAGGTTTTGTAATAATTAGTTTTATCAGTTTTTATGAGTTTTTTGGCCTTGTTCTGGAGAGCTAGGTAGATTTGTTTTGTGGTAGTGGTTTTCAGTTTATGACATTGGCTCCATGCTCTATCCCTGTCCTTCATTATAGTTCTAGTTTCTTTTGTTAGACTGGGGGCATAGTTAGTCTTAACTCTGATGGTTCTGGAAGGTGCATGATGGTCTAGGATTTTGAGAAAGGTTGAGTTAAAGTAGTCTACTGCTTCATCTAGGGGTAGGTGTTTTAGGGGAGGCCAGTTACAGTATTTTAGTTCCTGTTTTAGGTCTTTGGCTTTGAATTTCTTTTTATTGTGAACTATTCTAAGGATGGGTTGGTTACTTTGGCAGGGTTTATTCCTAATAAGGTAGGTTGGTTGGTGATCACTCAGATTATCTGGTAAGCAGACTGATTGGTGGGCTAAGGTGGGGTCAGACAGCAGTATCCAATCTAGGATGGATTGACGTTTGGATTTCTTATCGATTCTTGTCGGGGTGTCTATGATTTGAGTGAACCTGTGTAGATTAATATGGGTAGTGGGGTTGAATTTGATACAGTTGGACCAGTCTATATTAAAATCTCCTAAAATTATGGTTTCTTGTGGATGGGAGATAGACATCCAGTGTACCAGGTTTTCCATAGTGGCAATTTTGTTTCCTGGTGGGATATAGACACCTGCTATAACTATATTTTTGCTACAGTTTAGTTTTAATTTGGCAAGAATGAGTTCAGTACCATTGACTTCATGAGGGTTGTAGCTAACTTGCTCCAAATTGAGATGATTTTGAAAGAATATGGCTACACCACCTCCTTTTTTCCCTCTCCTATCTTTCCGTATAATATTATAGCCAGGGGGTGTGATCTCGTTATCATGTTGTTCTGGTCTAAGCCAGGTTTCAGTTAGTATATTCAAGTCTGGTTTATATAAAGCCAAGAGGGCATGGAGGACCTGAACTGTTGAGTATAGTTCTTGCATTAATGTTTAAGAGAAGAAGAGATGAGGTTGTCCTACTGTAGAGTGGGTTTGATTGATTTAGGTTGGGCTGGAGTGGAATAGAGGGTCCAGGGTTAGGGTGTATATCCCCGCAGTGAGTGAGTGTTTGCCTTAGATACAGGTAGAGTTTAAGAAGTTTTTGGAGTATTTTATATTGTTTCTGGGATACATAGGGGTTAACTTTGTTCATTTGTTTCTTATTTATGTAGAAACCTTGATGGGTTGGGGTAAGGTCATATGGAGATATAGGGAATTGGATTAGTTGTAGTGTATTGTTTATGGTTTCTATTTGCCGATGAGTTGGATTGGTAAAGTGAAGTTGTGTGTGGTAGGATGTAAGGATAGAAATCAGGTGAAGAAAAAATATGCTTAATGCGTAAAATGCTGTTTTGAGGTGTAGGGAAGGCATTTTATGTATCTTGATTCTCCCTTTAAATGTTACTTTGTGTAGTGGAGGAGAGGGGAGAGGGAGATTAGGGGATTCAGAACAAGATAGCAGGGATGTAATAGAAGGAGTTTACAATACGGGTGTAGTGTAATATGAGCGTGGGATTGAAGGTGTGATCTGATTGGTTGATTGGGTGTGTGAGCTGAGGAGGGAGTGGTTTAGCAGCTATAATGTTAATTGCAATAGGGATGGGTGGGAATGGGGGTAGGGTAGAGGAGCAAAGTGAGCATAGCGAACGGAGTGGGACAGCACTGTCCTGAAGGAGCAGCAGTTGTGGAAAACAATCAGTTGTGATTCAGGGAGTACAGTAAGGCATTATGCTTGGAGTCTACTGGTTAGTGGTTTACAATTTAGATAAAGCTAGCACTTACTTAAACTTACTCCATAGAAGGAGGCATTTTTCCTAAATCTATGTGGAGGGAAGGAGCACAGGTTATCTGGGAGCTAAACTGTGGAGGTGGATGGTGCACTCCGGCAGTGTAAGAGGGGACTAGGTCAGAGGTGGTTAAGGTAGAGACTATGTGAGTGAGGAGGACAGTGAGAGCGCAGGCATGAGTAGAAAGAAGAAGTACAACAGGGAGATACAGTGGAAGATCGGAGGGTGTAGGAAGTGAGCTGGGATAGAAAAAAGACCAGTGTGGGTGTAGGATGGTAGGTTAATGTCTGACAATAGCCTGTGTGTCTGGGTGGGAGTGGCACGGCAATGTTATGTAGCTGACCAGGAGCAGTACTCAATGGGCACAAAAGTAGGGATATATACTCAGGAGCACATCTAATTTTGCATTAGTATCACTGAACATATGTTCAAATACAGTTGCTGTAGAGGGTTTCCTTCAACAGATCAGTACTTGGAATTGGGGTGGTCTTCAGGACTTGGCTGGGGTTTACAAGCCTTTATGCCTTAGGTGTCAGGGACCTGTAAAAAAGATAGAGAGAGACCTCAGTTAGAGCTAGATAGTAGTGAATAGTAGGTAGAGATGTTAAACAGACAGAAGGAATAATAAAAAGTGTCCAAGAAATAGAGTTAGTACAGCTGGAAGGTTGGAAGGCGGGACATAGAATGGAATTTTTCTCAAGAGTGATATTAGGAGGAATATGTGAAGAGAGTAGGATGGAGTCACTTGGCTCTGCAATGATAGTCTAGAGACAGGTAGGAGGTAGAATAGTAGAGTGAAATGGATTAGAATAGTATAGGGAGATAACAGTTAAATGTAACTAATAATCCAGCAAACAGAAACAGTTGGCTGCATAATACAACATAGTTAACAACATCAACACATCTTGTTTCTCATCAATAGCATGAACTGAAACAGCTGGCTGCATAATACAACATAGTTAACAACAACAACACATTTTGTCTCTCTTCAGTAGCGTGAAATGGTTCTCTGTTATCAAGATAATATGCCAGTCATAATAAAATATCCAGGTACATAGATTGTATTAATTAACCTAATCAGTATTTGTTTCTTAATGTTTTTCCTTCCTGTTTTTATGATAGATAATACATATGCTATTTGTATAAGTGTATGGTAACATACGATACCTTAATTTGAATGGGGCATAGATTTACTAGTAAAACATTATTTATAGATAAATGCAGTGTAAAATAATTAGAAGCATTTAGTAGTATATACTGCATAGACTGGCTAGTGGACACATAGTTTGAAATACACAGTGTAAAACAATTAGAGGCATTCAGTGGTATTTATAACAAGGTAGGATCATACCAATCATTTGCATAAAGTAGCTTATAACACATGTATGTATCATCTAGTACCATACAATTATATTGAATAAATGAAATAAAAACTGTTAGAAGCAGACAAGACCTATATAGCAAAGTGGTAGGGAACCCTTCAATTCCAAAACGTGGTTGCGACTACTAGATTTTGTCCATTTGGACCCCACTGCCTTTGTACTAGCATTTAAGGAAAGCACGTGGTTCCTAGACAAGCGACCATTGAATAGCTATGTTTGTAATAACCAGACTGTACGAGTCTCACATACACCAATTTAAAATAGCCAGTGGATCATGTAACCAGGCCGGACTACTGTTAGATACCTAGAAATAGTGTGATGGTTAGGCCAACAATGCTAACACAAGTGCGTTGGGATATTAAAATAAAATAGCATATACTTATATGACTAACTACATACCTAGAATTAGATACCTAGGAATAGTGTGATAGTTAGGCTAGTGATGCTAATGCAAGTACGTTGGGATATTAAATAAAATAAAATAGAATCTACCTATATGACTAACTATCGCTCCTTAATCAAATAATACCTATAAATGGGCTTCTACATAGTTAGGTATGCTACAGTTAGTTGTATCACTGGATGTTGTGTCTAAATGCCAGTCGTGACTAGTAGTCCTGTCCTATACAAGTAATACCTACGAATGGCTGTTCACAAAGCTAGGTATGGCAAGATAGCTTTATCAGTCAATGTTGCCGCTAAACGCTAAGCGTATACTCTTGGGAGAGCTTCAGTAGAATGAGCTTCAGTAGAATGAACTCTCCAGTTCTAACTTCCAGGTCTCCTTCTGTGACCCATATGGCAATCTACCAGGTGACATAAGGTGTTACGCCTAACTTCTTGAGTTTGTCAACAATGCCTGAGTGGGACAGTGTGCCAAATGCCTTGGTCAGGTAAAGGTAGGCACTGTGAACTATTTTGCCCTTGTCCATTGCTTTGGTGACCTTCTCAGAGAAGTCCACCAGGTTAAGTAAGCATGATCTGCCCTCAATTAAAGCAAACTGGGTAGGGTCCATTGTCTGAAGGTTTTCTATGTCATTATTGATCATTTTCATGATTCATCTTTCCATGGCATTGCATATGAGACTAGAGAGACTTTGTAGATCAGAGTGTAGCATGGGTGTTCTATGTCTTTAAGGAAGCATGTGAGGTTGTGCGTGCACGTATATATTCCAGACTCTTGCAATCCCTAGTGCCATTTTGAAGAAGCAGCCAGTGTGTAACCATGTATGATCACAGCAGTTAGTTTGTATATAAGTTACTAAGTCATAGTCAAATAAGCTTTACAGCAATGTGTTTGCATAGAATAAAGCTGCTTAAACAGAACCCATGAAGACTCGTTTATTCGTGTACCAATACAAATGCGACATGGTGTCAGAACTGGGAAGGAAAAGGACAAAACAATTGGACCCACAAGATGTAAAGGTGGCAGTGAAGGTAAAGCCAAGAGAAAACAGTGCGAACATAACCAGAAGCAATCAAAGGTAATGAAAAGCAACACAAATTATTTACTCAATGCAAAGAGGTAAGAAAAGGCATTGCAAGGGCATAAACCACACTATCAGGTAAGTGGAAAGCTCAAAATGTTTGTTAACTAAAAATGTTTAAGATGAAAGTGCTTGACAAAACCAAATGTGTTTAAAGGACAAAATGAGCATATTAGTACAAAACAAGCATGTTATAGTATAAATCAAACACATTAAAATACAAAATGAGTATGTTTACAGCAGAAAGAGTGTGTTTAAGCCATAACTGGGCACATTTAAAATAAAAAAAGCACAAAATAAAGTACACTGGGCATAAGGAAAGAAAGAAGGGTTTAAATAAGCACAAAGAGCAATAATATCCAGTGTGTAAGCATGCATGATCACAACAGTTAGTTTGTATAAAAGTTACTTAATCATAGTCAAGTAAGCTTTACCGTAATGTGTTTGTATAGAATAAAGCTGCTTAAACAGAACCCACGAAGACTTGGTTATTCGTGTACCAACACAAAAGCAACAGACTTATTAGTTTCCATGGTTTGTAGATGGCTCTCTGTGCAGAGGGATTATGGTTGCCATTCTCCATTCGTAAGGCATAAAGTCTGTTAGGAGGGTAGAGTTAAACAGTGATTCCAGAGGCCTGATAGGTCATGGTTCATGTTATTTAGAAGGCATATTGATATACTGTTGAGGCCCATCAGTGCATTGTTCTTGGCCTTAGAGAGAAATAGAAAATTGAGCACCAGTTCCCTAATGATAGTTGGGGGAGTCATGTATGATGGTGTGTTTACTGAGTGGAGACGGGAACACAGGGTTAAAGTTAGCGATGGATTGTCTGCCAGAGTAAGTTTGCTATATATTCTGGCTCAGTGCAGGTGATTCTTTGAGCTTGTGGACATACCTAAAAAATCCTTTGTGGGTGTCTTGGCTTTGGAGCCAGGTTTAGTTCAAATTTGGCTTCAGTAGAGTTTATTTATCTTCTGATTGTTTGATTGTTTGATTAGTTTGATGAAAGCACTTTTATCCTGCTCGGTGCTATACCTCACAATTTTTTACATGATTTTCTTCCTTCTGTTGCACAACTTATTCATGTGATTCCCCCCAGGGTGGCTTGTTTTTAAGTTAGTTCTGTACTTATTCCTGGTGCGTACATCTGCCTCTATGCAGCTATTAACATGCTTGTATAGGGGTCATGTGAAGAGTTCCACAGCAGAAGAGGCAGCAGTGATCTCAGGGTTTTGGGGGTGCTAGAAATGTTACCAGATTATCACTTAATAGTAAATATTTAGCAAATTGGAGTCATTCCTGGATTTACCAGGTTTAGCTGGGGTTCTGGGGTTTATTTCTACTTTAAAGGAGACAATTTTGTGGTCTGACCTCACTGGGGCAGTCCAGTCGACTCCCAAATTAGGACCACATCCAGTATGTTTCTGCCCCTGGTCAGACCAGATCCAGTATGTTTCTGCCCCTGGTCAGCATACTGACAATTTGATCCAGGGAGTTGGTGTTTACAAATTCTAGGAATCTCTGTGCCTGCAAGTTTAGTATTGAATATGATTCCCAGTTAATAGTTGGGTAAATAGCTCATGAATATGATAGTGTGTTGGATGACAAGTGTCTCAGGTAAGCTTAAATATGTGTTATGGGTTTCCTGGGTCATAGAGGGGAGCCTATAGCTTGCAAGGAAGAGATATAGTATTTTGCCTATGGTAATTTGAATGTGGAGAAGCTCAAGTGCATCATCCTATATGACTGCTCTTGGGGTATATTTATTTTTGGTGTAAATCAAGACTCCTCTACCTTTAGTCCCTTTATGTGTAGTAACTGGTCTAAATGTGTGGGAGGCATTATAGTACTGCAGTTCTGGGGTGCTGTTCCCAGCTTTAAACTGTGTTTCCGTGACTAGACAGACATCAATACTCCCTAGGGTGAGGAGAGCTACAAGGGAGTGGAGCTTTTTGTTTGGACTCCTAGCATTGAGCAGTAGCACCTTTGATTTTCTTGATTTTGATTTGCTATGTTAGAAAGACTGTGAATTTGACATTGCCTAGAAAAGGCACTGTGGGAGGACTATGTTTTAGATAATACATGAAAGCCTAGAGGAGAGAGATGCAGATCATCCCTGGCAAAATAGTGTGGTCTGTTGACCATTTCCTTCCATGCTGTCAGGTATTACTTGCCCTTAGAATGACACTGAAAACTAAGCCAATTATTAAAGTCAGTCATCTTCTGTTGGTATTGGGGCATCATCCCCGGAAAAGTTGGAATGCTGCTCAATATTAGGCTCATACCCACCTGCAACACATAGTCTGAGAATGTCTCTCTTCATATAGTCCATGGGGGTAAATCTCAGGCCATTAACACCCACATGGAATATGACTGAGTTTTACTGGTACACATGTTTCAATGACCTGTGTGTGTGTGTGAATAATATGGTGAATCCTGACCCTTGGTAAGCAATTGACAGTGAATTTCTCCTTACTCTGCCTGTTGAAAGGACATCAGTGGGTCTCACAAAGCAGTTTCCAATGAACAGAATGCTGGGTTGTGTGGTGGCTTGCCTTAAGGGCTTAGATGTAGAAGTTCCATGACATGTTCCTGTATGTGTTAATGTGGGTGTTGTTTTGAAAGAGTGCATTGGGGGCTGCTGAGGACATTTGTTATATGTGCTTCATCTAAGAGTTATTTGCAGTTTAGGGATGTTGCATTTACGTTCCTCAGCCTATGTGGGTCTCTGTGTGATGGGTGCAACCTGTGTAGTACTGACAACCTGATTGACATTAGGAGTGCTTATATGTCATAGCTTTACATCCAGTGACATTGTGTAAATACATTTCTCTCATACCATATCATTTTGTTTTATAACCACAAAACGAAAAAGCAAACTGGTGAAAAGAAGCAACGGATCCAAGCAAGGACTCACCAGACGTGAAAATTCCTTAACGCAAGTTTTTATTTTTGTTAAAAGACAAAGCAGCGTTTTCGCTACACACAAATGGTAGCTTCTTCAGAGTAAATGAGTACAAAAGAGAAACACACTCTTATGAAGGCAGCAGAGTATTACAAAAATTACATCACTTCCTAGCTGCATTTGGTTTTAAAGTGCTAGCGACATCATAAAAACTCAAAGGTTAACTCAATGTATGAAGAGTAAAACCGACATTGCAAGCTTATAAAGCCATAAAGCACTAAAAGCAAGAAATACTTGGCTGGATAAATCAGTATATATACACACAAGCCACTAAATAAAAAACACATAATCAAGGTAAAAAGTGTATATATACTAACAAACCAAGTTGGAACTGTTTTACACTAAGGCAGGATACAAATACTATTGGAATATATACAAGTGGACCAAGATACAATATATATGTGGCTCAAACAATTTTAAAACAATTCATAAAAATAATGCCTATTTTTATAAATTTGAATGTTTGAGTGTCCACTTTCAAGATTGTTCCCATTCATTCTAATGTTTCCAGTGTCTTTTATGAAAACACACAAAACATTCAAATTTATAAAAATAGGCATTATTTTTATGAATTGTTTTAAAATTGTTTGAGCCACATATATATTGTATCTTGGTCCACTTGTATATATTCCAATAGTATTTGTATCCTGCCTTAGTGTAAAACAGTTCCAACTTGGTTTGTTAGTATATATACACTTTTTACCTTGATTATGTGTTTTTTATTTAGTGGCTTGTGTGTATATATACTGATTTATCCAGCCAAGTATTTCTTGCTTTTAGTGCTTTATGGCTTTATAAGCTTGCAATGTCGGTTTTACTCTTCATACATTGAGTTAACCTTTGAGTTTTTATGATGTCGCTAGCACTTTAAAACCAAATGCAGCTAGGAAGTGATGTAATTTTTGTAATACTCTGCTGCCTTCATAAGAGTGTGTTTCTCTTTTGTACTCATTTACTCTGAAGAAGCTACCATTTGTGTGTAGCGAAAACGCTGCTTTGTCTTTTAACAAAAATAAAAACTTGCGTTAAGGAATTTTCACGTCTGGTGAGTCCTTGCTTGGATCCGTTGCTTCTTTTCACCAGATATCATTTTGTTTTAGAACAACCTGTTTGGCAGTGAACATGAGGCAATTCATACATTGTTTCAGGATGCCCATATCCAACAAGATGGTAACTGAGACAGTGGTGAAGTTCATATCCATGGCAATAGGCCCTTTTTATTGATTAGACAGTTGCTGTGGAAATGTATAACATTAGGCAGTTGTGGAAATATAGAGTAAAGTCAGGAGTATCCAGTTTGCAAGTCTGGAGGATGTGCTACTGCTTGCCACTTCACAAATTAGTTGCCCTGTGTGCAACTAGGTACTGGTGAAATTTCAAGGATACTTTTACAGGAACAACTTAATCTCAAGATGTCTGCATCTTTACATGGCACTACCAAATACTTGAGGGAAACTACTGAAGTAGACACTAATGATTTAAAGAATGAAGTATTTAGGGATATAATCTGAAGTTAGGTTAGACAGTAGCTAATCAAACAGTTCTTATGGAAAAGAAAGAATTAGCTTCGCCAAAAATTATGAATACTGGGGATTCACCTAGTTGGCTACTACCTGTGTATTACTAGTGTTGGTCTCACCACAGCTTCATATTGCTGGGATACAATAACCCTTTGTTTCTTCTCTCAACAGAAGCAAAGCAATAGACCAACTTCAAAGATGAGAAGCAGTCCACAGGCCCTTTGGTGATAAGCAGTTTTGTCCCAGATGAAGCACGGGTTTGCAGGCTTTTTGTAACATTTCCTAGTAGATGCCTTGAACAGCAAACAAACCAATCAAGAAGACCCTGCAGACACTCACTGCCCAATTACAGACAGTCAGGAATTAGTGACACTCTAATCCTGCTCTCCCTAGAAGCAAAAGAGTTCCTTTCAACTTGTTTACAGCTGTATACGCTATCTTGTTAGATGACTAATTAAACACATGTATTAACAAAATATTCTTTCTACCAAAGTCACAAAGTTCTCAGAATCTTGTGGGTCAGCCTAGCATATGCTTAATTTACTAGTAACTGGTAAAGCTCTACTAAACATGTGCATTACTTAGAATCCAGGCATACTTTCCTTGTTATAAAGGCCTTATTGAGTTAACTAAAACGTCACTGTTTGTTTCATTTTAAACAGTCATGCCCTTCTCAATCTGGAAAAGGACCATTAAGAAATCTTGTTGGCTTGTTTCTCTGATGTGAGCCCATCTCATGCTACTTAACTCTTTCTTACTTTGTCAAAATCACTACACTTTGTATTTGGGATGTCCGTATAAGCATAGTGGGGTCCCCACATGAGCTATACTGCTAAAATGATTGCCTATCTGGTTTGATCCCAGCTCGACTGGCTGCTAGTTCTTTTAAAACTCACTAGGTATGCCATGATGTCATCATCATGGCTGAGAGACTTGAGAGGAGATGCAGGCTTGGCTATGAATTTGCTTTAGCTACTGTTATTCCTTTTGCATTAGTAGCAATTGCTTGTAGCAATTGCTCCATGGCAGTCAATCTTCATTTATGTGGGCACCTCACTGCCCTGATAGTGGTTGTGTCCTGTGTTTAAGGGTGGGGTTGCATGCTCCACCCCACACATACACACTCAGAAGACACCATCACTTCAACAACATTAATGTTTTCCTTGTTGCAGTTAAGTATCATTTCTGCCATGAGAGATGTAATCTCAAATTCAATTATCATGCAAAGTTTCAGCTGCCCGCTCCATTCACCAGTTGTAGAATGTGCAGATAGCAAACACACCACTGTTCCTTTTAATAAAGATAATTTTATTCATCCAGACACAAAGTCAAGCAGATTTTACCAGAGCAGAAACTGAAATGTAGCAAAAAGTAGAAAATAAAGTGCTTCATTCAGTAGAACAACTTCTTCCAAGAAAATAATGCTTTGGTTTTACAAGTCCCTCCAGCATCAAATAAACGTAAAAGCAATTTTCTTAAATCTAACAACTGCGGCTGTACCTTTACAAGCAGCATCCAGATAACAGTCTGTTATTACACCAAAACACTGCAGTTATCTTAGTGTCCCTTAGACAGGTGGCACACTGGAGAGCAGTAACACTATCTTTAATCAGTGCTTTCTGAACAAGCAACCAAACATCTGTGGCATACAAATTCATAGGTAAGTACTAGGCAATTAGTCTGCCAATCATTACAAGCCTAGACAATAACCCATATTCAAATGTTTCCTTCAGCTTCAAGGTGGGAATCCAAGATAAACAGGAGAGCATTTTAGGCTGCTCATCTAATTATCTAGATTTACCTTGAAGGTGGCAATGATTCTGCAATTCTTCACATGATGCAGAAGTTTCTTCCAGAGGTAGGGGATATAATGACTTATAGAATATCTCCCAATTTACAGTCCTCTACAAATTTAGATAACCACAGGCCAGGAGTGTTGGCCTCAAGGACTGAGAAATAGATGTCAAATAGGACTAGGCCAAATACTGAAGTCTATCAGCTTTTTTTCAGAAGTAACAAATTTGACTCTAATCACATGGCTTCTGTCAGACCACCAGTTAGGTATTCACTGCACAACATAAGGATTTATATTCAGATTTCCAAGTTTGTCAATAATGTCTGCATGGTGAATAGTGTCAAATGCGTTGGCCAGGTCCAGATATGCTGAACTGATGAGGAGTCAGAATTAACAGATTTTCAATGTCTAAATTAATAAGGTCAGGGAAGATATGTTTTACAGCTTTACATATGATGCTTGTGAGATTTATAGGTCTGGAGTTTCCCAGATATATTGATGAGCCATCCTTGTGCTACAGTATTACAATAGATGTTGTCTAGGCTTCAGAAATGTAACCAGTGGAGCTCAACAGGAATTCTGATAGGTCATATTTGGCACTGATAATCAGGCAACCTGGTGTGTGATTTGTGTCCACAGATGAAATGTTCTTTCCTTTTGAGATGGCTTTCAGGACATCAGCCATAAAAATTAAAGGGAGTGGCTGTGACTGTGGAATCTGTTGAATAGTGGTAACAGTGGGTGGGGTAAAACTTGGACTAAATCTGTCAGCAGTACATTTGCCACTTCCTTTTGGTCAAAGTGGGCAGTATTATTGTAGGCTAGCTTTAAACATTGTTGGGATTAGTTCTTAACTTCCTAACATAGTTAAAGAAAGATGTGTTTATGGTTTTAGTTGCTGTTTAATGTTAGAAGTTCAGCCTTGAAATTCTAAGCTATTTCGTAGTTTAAGGTAAGTAGAAAGAGCCTTTTTATAAGCATTGAGTACTTTCTTTCTCTTATTATATATAATTTATATATACTGAGAGTCTACAATAGTTTTCTTTTCATTTTTCATTATATTTTGTGTAAATAGTGACTCCCCAGCAGGATTCAATAAATCCCATGTAGGCTCTACATGGAATGTATCTGTATACATGGCCACAATTCTCCCTTGGCAGCATGCCATGCATATTAATTGTGTTGTGCACCTAAGGGAAGTCAGAAGAACATGGATATTGAATCTGTGCAAGACCGACAGCACATCCACATACCTTTTGGCCCATTAACCTTGACCAAAAGGTGTTCAAGACATGTTATTTCACTAAGCTGGATTTAATTATTATTTTTTTACATTTATGTGCTTTATGTACTTGTTTGTGCAATGCACCGTGTTATTTAGCTATGCTTAGCTTTGCGCAGCCATACATCAGACATGTTGTTCCAGACATCTAAAAATAGAAAATGGATGTGTTCAACTTGTATTTCTTTTTTTTATTTTTATGTGCTTGTTTGCACAGTGTCCCTCATTATTGACCTATGCTTAATGCTACATACTTATGCATTAGACATACATTAGACAGCTAAAAATAGAAACTGGATGCATTTAATATGCATAGCTCTGTCATGCTTAGTAATGTGCGAACCTGGACAGTGATGCTGCGCTATGCTTACAGGCACCTTTGCAGTATACCTGAAGGTATGAGTTCCCTTCACTATCTAAGTGGCTGGATAGGTTGAGTCATGACCTACAGTGTAGTAGATCCCTGGTTCAAGTTCTGGGCCGTAATATATTTTACATGTACTGCTTTAAAACTGTATCATGTGACTTGAACATCGGTTGACTTTAAATTAAATAATTGTTACATTTAGTAAAGCCGTGTGATGCTAAACATCACTTAAACATGGTCAACTGTCTTTTCATGCTTGCACGTTTCTAAGCTTTGCTTAAACACTGGTTGTGCTAGTTTGCGGAATGCTAAGTGACACAGTACATTTTTGAAAGTTACAGTATAACATGCAATGGCAGGAATGCAGCCGATTTAAAGGGTAATAGGTAGCAACTTCACATTATTCCATGGATCCTGACCTTGACTGTAGGTATGGGTGCTATTGTGGGGGAAGGTGTGTGTTTTAGGGTACAATGGTGATTTGTGCAAGAGTTCAGGGTTTTCGTTGGACTCCTGGTAAACCGCTATGGACCCCGGCTGCTGCAGGGCAGCTCTCAGGCTCAGAGTACAAGTCTGAGGCCTGAGATAGTTTGGCCAGGGACCTCACCAGTGCAACTGGTATCTCCCACACTGGTGAGCAGTGTCATCACCATTATGATGACCTGTATCGAAGGAAGATGGGAACGTTGGATACCTGGATCCAAGAAGCATGAGATGGGCACACCCCACACATAAGTAAGCATGTTTTCTAGCAATTTATGAATATACAAGCTGAATCTGTGCAAAACTGGTATGCATAATGCTTTCCTTCTCTTACAACAACTGCAGAAGAGAGGGCTTGCAATGTCCAGTCCCATGCAAGGTGTTTGACCAGAGTGATGCAAGTGTGTGGTATGTTAGAAAATCAAAGTAATAAGTTAATGCATAACTTAATAACAAAATAAAGTAATTACAGATATTGCAGGCTCAACTGTCATGTATGAAATAACCTGGGACATCATAAACATTTATTAATGTGTCAGTTCATATCTGAACTGTTAAATTAAAGCAAGTAAGCATGCATTACTATGTAGCATAGCTTCCAACCATTAGTTAATGTTGTGGTCTACCCAGATTAAGAGTCAATGTTGTGTTCTGCTCATTTTATCAGCAATATGTTGTAGGTTGAGTCAGTAAACAAATAGGCTAAACATGTAAGTTAAAAAAAAGATCTAGAAGTTATCCATGTGTGTAAATGCAAGATTTGAAACAACATGAATCAATGAAGTGTAAAAGGAGACAGTGCTCTGATCATTTATTTTTTCAAGTACAATTTTCAGTATTACTGTAGCCACTGCTTGTGGGTTCCAATCCCACACCAGCCAACGTAGAAATTGTGCAGTATTCAATACTATTTTAGCATGTCATAAATAAATGTTATAAATACCCGGATTAAGAGGTAATATTGTGTTCTGCTCATTTTGTCTGAAATATGCTGTAGGTTGCAGTCAGTAAATGAATAGGCTAAATGTGTAAGTTAACAGAAGTCCTACACAGCTATCCATGTGTGTAAATGCAATATTTGAAACAACATGAATCAATAAAGTGCAAGAGGAGATGGTACTCTGATAATTTATTGTTTCAAATAAAATGTTCAGTATTGCTGTAGTCACTTCTTGTGAGTTCTAATCCCAAACCAGCCAAATGAGAAATTGTGCAGTATTCAAAACTGTACTGGCATGTCATAAATGAAACATAACCATCCTCACCTTCCCAGATTACGTTCTCCACACATACCTATGTCCCTTCCTCAACATTCCACTCTCACCTTAAAAAAAGGACACCTGTCACACAAAAAATATATTGTTCCATACATAGCTGTCAATTTCACACACGTGTCCACTGGACACACACAATTTGGCCCAATTGGTTTGACAATGCACTTATGTTGTCATCACCCATCCCCCTGGGTGTGACAGTCCAAATTCAGCTAAAAAAATCTTTTCATGGGCACAGTTGTTGGTGTTGAAGAAATGGATAGCTATGGTTCTTTCCTTCACCCTTCCTGCATATACCCATCTGACTTTCACTATGTTTTTCCTCCTGCTTGCACCCCATTCCACCTCTGTTCTATCTCCCCGATTTTCTTTTCTTTAAACAATTATTGAATGATGCTGTGAGTCGTGTAGCATCACTCAGCTATGCTAAATGGCAGTATATTACTGCATGTATTTGAATGCATAATAATCACATTCAAAAAGTATACCTGTACCCTATTTTGAACCCAGTACCATTTCACTTGCCCAACAGTGCATCATCCCACCAAGCCACCCAGCCAATTCATTAGCACAGGTGTTTTAAGCAAAATAATAGTAATTGTCATTTTCTTGTCAATAAGTGTGTTTATGCAATGTTGTGCATTACACTGCATCATGCAGCAGTCAGCTAAAAAATTAATGGAAAAATAGGAATTTAACTGGGACTTGCGTAGAGAAATACATTACTATAAAGCCATACACATAATAATAGAGGTAAGTGAGGTATGTAACAGCAGGTAACTGTGCAATTATATGTAGAACATATTAAAAAACAGCTGCTACAATAGTGACTCTGTAGTTCAATCTGTTAAATGCTGTGAAAGCATTACTTTTTGGTCCACATGGTCCTGAGTTCAAATACAGCTGTGTCTAGCATTTAAGATACATGTATGTGTACATCACCATTATAAATTGTGATACATATGGCTGTCTCATCACCTATTTTTCCAGCCAAAGCAGTAGAGATGAAATGTCTGCTTCTTAATAATGGAAATGAGAGGCCTACAGATAGAACCACATTTTAACTATTCCTGTTACAACCGTAGAAAGTGCATAAACTGTCAGGTTATGCATTAGTATGAATCCCCAGAGGATTTTAAAGTATTTAGTTCAAATGTGGCCCAGTATATCAGACTGCAGCCCGCAATAATTCGCTAGTCATATTGCAACCAACCACAGTTGCACAAATAACATTCATATATGGAGGTCATGCTAGAAGCAAAGGTTGCCAGCACACACATTCCAGATGACTACCATGACATAACACATGACTTGGCAGTTGTTCATCAGGCAGGTTTGCTCTTCCTTGTGGGGCTTTTTCTGGTCCTATCAGGTGAGGCCAAGGCAATGCAGTTAAATAGGTGTTTTTATAAAGCACTGTTGTAGAGCTCAGCATAGTTGCCAGTTCCATCTGAGGGGCCAGGTGTTGTGCAGCTATTTATACCATCCCATAATAGTAATAATGTGCTTTGGAGAAGTGTTTTAGTTTCTTTGCTGTTGAGTTGGTGGTGTGATAGTTACTTCGAATGAGACTGATTTGTGGTCAGATATCATTACGGAAGACCTCGCACCGGGTATGCTAAAGTGGATCCACATATTGGTAAGCACCAGATCCAGGATGCTGGCACTGCTTGTGGAGGTGCCAATCAGCAGGCCCACTGCATTGGAGTTAAAGAAGTCATGGAACATTTGGGAAAGTGAATTACAAAACAAGTAATTTACCCGGTCAGTGGATGGTTATTTAAAGTCACCGAAAGCCAGGGACTTTGTATGTATCTTCATAGACTCAAGTAGGTCTTAATAATCAGAGTGGGTGTCCTGATTCACAGATGGGGGTTCTGTATCTGGAAATGACTTAAATAGGTGTCCTACCAAAAATTAAATGCACCTGAAGCATCTCCAGGGAATCCTACTGTGTAACCAATCTGGAGGTGTATTTATCTGTATTGAATATTGATACACTGCCTCCTTTAGTTTCCATGGCTTTAGTTTGTGATCTGAATATGTGGAAGGAGGTGGAGTCCAATATAGTTCAAGTGCTCTCCACAGTCATGAAACAGGTCTCCGTGACTGCACAAGTATGCAAGTCTTCCAAAATGAAGACTGCTTCCAGTGAGTGCAGGCAGTTTCAAGTTGACACCTAGCATTTCACAGGATAACCTTGAGGTTGTTTTTATATGGCATTTTCAAGTCTGGAATTTTGTCCTTGATACACTGCCTAAAAAGGGAACTATGGGGTTTGCAACAGTCTTGGACAGTAGCCAAAATCTGAGGGGTGACAGATGAAGACCATCTCTGACAAAGAAATCAGGTCTTTTGATATGTCATCCCAGGCTGACAGATAACATATCCCCTTACAATGACACCAGAATCTAAGGTAATTATTGAGGTCGATCATTTTCTGTTTTTACTGAAGCAACATTCTAGGTGAAGGTAAAATGCTGCTTAAGGCTAGGGACATACCTGCCTGAGACACACAGTTCGAGAGTTCAGTCATGTCTCTCTTCATATAGTCCAGAGAGGTACGTCTCAAGTCATGCACACCAACATAGACTATGATAGAGTCACAACAATGCCTGTTTTTGTGCTACATGAGTGCATGTGTGATATGGCGGATTCTAGCACTTGAAAGACAGCTGACTGTTACCTTCTCCTTATCCAGTCTGGTGAGAGGATCATCTGTGTGTCTCACAATGGAACTGCCTATGACTAATATGTTTCTTTTAGTGTTTTGCCTTATGGGCTTGACAGGTGAGACACTGGTGTGAGAACTATTGTGTGTGTTGTGTTCTGCAGTGGACATATTTTGCGTAGCATGCTTATGTTTGTGTTTGGGAGGTCTCTGGTGTTTATTTATATATTTTTCTTCTGAGGACCTCCGCATATGTAGTTATGTGTGATATGGGTTTGGGTGAATTGAAAGGTGAGGTGTGCATGTTGACTGGTCTGCGAGAGACCATGTATTCCAGACTGTTGATACAGTTGCATGTCTGACATGTTGAGTTTGTGCTACTTGTGGTCCAGTGACATGGCTGCATGCATATTGTGGCAGATCCTAGCCTCTGATAAGCAACTAACCATCTTTTTCTCCTTTCTCAGCTTGTTGAGAGGAACATCGGTGTGTCTCACAATGGAGTCTGCAAAGACTAGAATGTTGGACTGTGTGTTGGCTTGCCTTATGGGCTTATAGGTTGAGCCTCCATGAGATATAGCTCTGTGTGTTGATATGTCTGTTTTTACAGAGTGCATTTGGGGCTGCTGAGATTGTTTATCTACACTTTGTGTATGTGGTTACATTTCAGTGCCTCAGCAAATGGCTGCTTTGAATTGTGTGATGGGTGCAGCATGTGTACTGCTGACTTCCTTATTGACATTAGGAGTACTGTCATTTGAAAGCTTTGCCTCCCACGGCATTGTGGAAAAACATCTCTCGCATGCCATATCAGTTTGCTTGAGAATTAACTGCTTGTCGGTAAACATGAGGGGATTTCTACATTGTCTCATGATGCCCATATCCACCAAATTGGTAACAGTCATGGTGGGAAAGTTCATGTCCATGGAAACAGACCCATTTTTATTGATTAAACAGTTGTATTAAGAATATCAGTCTATGTCACAAGTATCTGTTTTGCACCTATGGGGACAGTGCTTGCCACGGCAGGCTAGTTTTCCTGTGTGCAACTCAGGATTGGAGCACTTTCCATCATACTTTCCAAGGAGAAATTTCACTCAAGATGTCTAAGTCTATACAGAGAAATGTCAAACACTAAAGGTGAAACTGATGTTACATCCTGAAAAGTTAAGCCTGGAGTATTTAGGCAGTTATCCTGAAGTTAGAAGCAAATCAAGCAGAGCTTACTCAAAACAAAGAATTACCTTGTGAAGAATGGTGAAAAGTGGGGAGACATATGAATGGCTACTGCCTCGCTGCAACTACTGCTGGTCTCACCACAGCCACACTCTTCTGGGATACAATGCTCCTTTTTTTTTTCTTTCACTAGAAGCAAAATGTTAGCACCAGTCCCAAGATAAGGAGGAGGCCGCAGCTTGTTTGTTGATCCACTCACTCGGCCCAGATGATGCAAGGCCAGTAGGCTCACTGTAGTCTTTTCTAGGTAGATACCTTGAATAGCAACCATACCAGTCAGTTCAGTTTTGCATGTATTATGCCTTGGGTTCCAAGATTCCTAAGATTTGACTAGGGTAAAAACCTGATGCTGATTAGGAGGATAGCTGCTATATCACAATATAATGTTAAATGTCAGGTGACACAGATGTCAAAGGTTGGTTTGTCAAGGTCCACAGCAGCAGTGATCCATGCTAGGTAACAGTTTCACAGGAATTCATGCAGCCTGCTCTTCAACAGCATAATGGAGGTGATCTACAGGACATGGATGTGAGGCGTACTGCAGAGGTGTGGCCACCTTTGGGAGATGTTTCTTTCCCTCCAGCATGTTCTAGGTATGTCATACTGTATATTTAGGTTCCTGGAGCACAGTTGTATATTTAGGTTCCTGGAAATCAAACCTGTAGTCTCACATTGTTTTACACAACATCCTTTGCTGTCTAGTGTTTTGTTTGACAGGCACTGTAGCCTTACAAGGCCAAAGTACTGACTGCAAAGTTGAAAGAGTTTTCTGTGCATGCACAGACATCTGTGTCTTCACTGCAAAGAGTGCCTACAGAGAGTGTGTCTGAGGCTGTAAACCCCAAGGGTGTAGCAGCATGACCCTTACTTTGCTGGAGTTGTACATTGTCACATTTCTAAGTATGTTATTGTGACTCTGCCTAATAACAGGATTACAGTTCAGGGAAGTGCCATATACCTGGTAAAGCAGTTTACCAAATCCAAATCCACCACATTATGCCATACTTTCAAGTACTGTTTTATCTTAGAATGACAACATAAAGGTAATAACATTTTACATGTAAGCATCTGTCAGGCCACTGCCTAACCATGGTCTGTTGTGATGTATACACAAGGAATAATCTATTACATAGCCAAAATGGAAGCAAAGCTCTCTCCACCCAAGATTGTCCTAGACAGTTAAGAGGAGAAGGTTAACAGCCACACTACACCTCAAGCAGCACATAGCCCTTCTAAACCCACACCACCATCACCCACATATAGCAACACTAAATCTACATATGCAAAGGCCCTTAACTGTAACCAGCCCAAGCAACAAGGACCTCTGAATCTGAAACGCAAACAAACACCAATCACAACCAAAGTGTCACATAGTTCACAACACCAGTGTGGCACCCAGCAACAGACCCTAAGGAAAGACAACATACCTAACACTTTAGTCATAGGTGACTCTATAGTCTGGCACACTGATGTCCCACTCACCAGGTTGAACAAGGAGAAAATTACAGTCAGCTGCCTGTCAGGTGCCAGGATCTGCCACAACCTCAACAAATTGGGAAGCTGACCACCACAACCCACAATAAAATGGAAGAAATAAAATATTTAATATAAAACAGAGGCGCCACTCTTGACACGCTTCTTCAGATCCTTACAACTGACTGTTAAAATTCAAATTATATATAGGCTCTGTCATGAGTTCAGCACTATTGTGACATAACCTCTTGATTCTAATAAATTGGCTCTTCAAGTCTCAAATCTTGTAGCATTCACTCAAGTCACTCCATATAAGTACAAATATGACTCTGTCATTGTCTGTGTTGGAGTGAATGACTTGAGACGTACCTTCCTGGACTACATGAAAAGAGACATGGAAGAGCTCTCGGATCATGTGGCCCAGGCAGGTATGACCCTAGCCCTGAGTAGCAGCCTGCCTTCGCCCAGAATGATACCACAATATAAGGGCAAAATGATTGACTTCAACAATTGGCTAAGCTTCTGGTGTCATTCAAAGCGGATCCAGTATCTGTCTGCCTGGGATGACATGAGCGACAGACCATGATGCTTTGCCAGAGATGGTCTGCACCTGTCTCCCCTGGGATTCAGGTTACTGGCTAAGGCTCTTGCCACCCCTATAGTGCCTTTTTTAGGCAAAGTTCAAGGGACAAAACCACCACCATAACAGGTACAAGCATGCAAAATCTGAAGGTAATGCTACTCAATGCTAGAAGTCTAAACCTCAAAATGCACTCTGTCAAGGCACTCGTAAAAATGAAGAACATCAATACCTGTGCAGTAACTGAGACCTGGTTCAAGGCTCCAGAGAGCACCGCTGCAATACCAGGCTACAACTCTTACCACACTTTTCGGCGACCAAACCAGGACCAAAACACTAAAGGTGGAGGAATGTCAATATTCACCAAGGATATTCACACCACCAGGCTAGTTGCCCAACACAATGCATGTGAAATTCTCCAGGTGCAACTAACACAAGGTAAGACTGCAATCCAAACTGTAGCTTGCTACAGATCCCCCACCACACCCCAAGATTCTCAGTACACCTTTTTAAACATACTGGAAAATTTTAAGATAGAACCAAACAACCTAATACTGGGTGATTTTAACTACCCTGCCATTAACTGGGAAAACTACTCGTGTACCAACACCTTTGCCCAACGGTTCTTGGAATTCATAAATTCCAACACCCTGGATCAACTAATCCATAGTCCCACCAGGGACTCCAATATCCTAGACCTGGTCATTACCAACATGGGAAATCGATGCTCCAAACCTATGGTCACCCCCTCATTAGTCAGGTCTGACCATAAGCTAATCACCCTTAACATCCACATCCCACCCCTACCCCCTCCTCCCCAGTAAGGAAACCTCCATAAAAAAACTTCTCCAAAGCCAACTTCATGCTACTCAAGTCAGAAGTGACAGACTTCAAGACAACCATGCTGACGGAAACTGAAAGTTCAACTGCTGAATCCTACACTAAGGCACTGTATGAGCACATCCACTCATGCATGAATCGTGCCATCCCAAATAGAACCAAGATGCTCTCATCCAAAAAAAGGAAGCCAATCTGGTGGTCCCCTGCCATAAACAACTTTACAACAAAAGGAAGAAACTGTTGCAGAAAAGAGGAAAATCCCAGGATGCAAAAAACTCCCTTACCAGCCTCAGTAAGAAACTGAGATCCCTCATAAAATCCTCCAATGCTAGTTACGAAAATAAAATTGCCAAAGATTCCAAAGACAACCACAAGGCTTTCTATAACTATGTCAAGAATCTAAATGGCAATGCTCAAATCTGCTATGAGCTAAAACAGAATGGCATTAAATATACTGATCTCAAGGATATTGCCGATCAATTCAGTGCCAACTTCACCCCCTTCTCACCCCCTAAATGGCCCATCGCAATACCAGAAGATTGCCAAATTCCGGTAATAACGGGCACACAGGTAAAAAACGCACTCTCCAAAGCTAGGAATACAGCATCCATGGGACAAGATGACATCCCGGGCTGTGTACTACATGAACTACAATACGAACTGGCACCTCACCTGAGTGTCATGTTTAATCATAGCCTCACCTCAGGTTTCATGCCCACTGAGTGGCGCAGAGCTACAGTTATCCCACTCCACAAGGGGGATCCACCTTGGATCCCAGAAACTACCATCCCATTAGTCTGACGAGCCTTATCTGCAAGGCCATGGAGTGTATTATCATGGAACGTATAAACAAAGACATTGGCAACCTTCAAACACTGGACCCGACCCAGTTTGGGTTCATGAAGGGCCGATCTTGTCTCCTGAACCTGATTGACTTCTTCAAATCAGTCTTCAGAGCCATGGACAAAGGTAAGGTGGTCCACACAGCCTATCTAGACCTTGCCAACGCCTTTGACAGCATCCCCCACTCTGGAATCATAGATAAACTTACTAAGCTGGGCATTAATCCCTACTTCACCCTATGGGTTGCTAACTGGCTTACTAATAGAACCCACACTGTAAAAGTAGCCGACTCCAAATCCAGCTCCAGACAAGTGACAAGTGGAGTACCTCAGGGTTCAGTCCTGGGACAGCTCTTGTTTGGCATCTACTTCTCTGAAGTACAGGCCAAAACTAAGGGACTCTGGCTAACAAAGTTTGCAGATGACTGCAAGCTGGGAGCCATTATTGAATCCCCAAATGATGTGGATACTCTACAAAAGGGCCTTACAGAAACAGATGCTTGGTGCCAGAGCCATGGGCTCAAGATCAATGCCAAGAAATGTATAGTTATCCCCTTTGGGAAAAAAACATGTACCCGTGAATTACCATATAGGTGGCAGTACACTAAACACTGAAAGTGTGATAAGAGACTTAGGGACACAGGTGGACAGCGGTCTCACCTTCGATAACCACATCACCACAACAGTCAGGAAATCCTTCTATATGGCACACCTCATCACTAAGGGCTTTTCATCCAGAAAAATGAGGTCATTGTCCCACTGTACTCATCCCTTATTAGACCCATTATAGAATACTATGCCCCGTTTGGTATGTACCTCTCAAGACATCTGCAACAACTGGAAAGGCCACATAAATACCTCACTAAAGGAATCACAGGCCTAAAGCAGATGCCCTATGCTGACCGCCTTAAAAAACTCCAGCTATAATCTATTGCATATCGTCTACTCAGAGGCGATCTCTGCTTAACATACAAGGCCATGTCAAATCCAGAGCTGTTGGACATGCTACACTTAAAGAAATCCCAATCCCTCAGAGCCACATGCTCCAGGGATCTAAACCTTGTCATCACAATAAACAAAACATGCTGGAGGGATAGGTTCCTGACCCAGAGACTCCCCAGACTCTAGAATAGATTTCCCATACATGTCAAGCAGAGTGCCTCTTTGGCCCTCTTCAAAAGGAACCTTGACGATTGGATGGGAGAAAGGAAATTCATCCTGGGGATCATGTCAGTTGCCCTGCTAGACAGGGGTCCAGGGAAGTAAATAGTGTGGGAAGAAATAGCCAGGGAATTGTTATGGCTAGGCTTGTATAGGCCCTAGGGCTGATAGCCTAGTACCAACCTATGGACCTAATGGCATTAGCAGTATCTGTTGAAGAGATGTGGACAGTGTCTCCATTGCTCTACTCCTACTCCATACAAACATAACATGTGAGAGATGCAACTATATTAAGAGCCTTGAATTCATGCTCCCTCACACAGCAGTGAGTATATATGACAATGAGCAGGTTGCCAGCATGCTCACCTCACCTTCTATTCCACCCAAACCCACATCACACATACCTACACATGCAGAGGTCATTACAGAAATGTACCTAAACACCAGAAACCTACAAAACACAAACGCTAGCATGCTACATATAATAGTTCATTTGCAGAACACATTACACATAATAGTTCATGCACCAGTGCCTAAGGTAAAACACAAAATCAAACATATTAGTCATGGGTGATTCCATTGTGATACACACTGATGTCCCTCTCATCAGACTGGATAAGGATAATGTCATAGTCAGCTGTCTGTCAGGTGACAGGATATGCTATATCACACATGCACTCAGGTCTCTCAACAACAGGTACTGTTATGACTCCATCATATTCCATGTTGGTGTGAATGACTTGAGACATTCCTCTCCAGATTATATGGAGAGAGACATGACTGAACTCTCACACTGTGTGTCTCAGGCAGGTATGTCCCTAGCCTTAAGCAGCATTTTACCTTCCCTAGGATGATACCCCAATACAAACAGTAAATGATTGACCTGCATAATTACCTTAGTTTCTGGTGTCATTATAAGGGGATATAGTATCTGTCAGCCTGGGATGACATGATCAACAGACCTCAATGCTTTGCCAGAGATGGTCTTCAACTGTCACTGCTGGGATTTCAGTTACTGGCCAAGGCTCATGCCACCTCCATAGTGTCCTTTTTAAGCAGCATCTCAAGGACAACATTCCCAATGTATAAACCACATCTAAAAACAACCTCAGAGTTATGCTGCTAAATGCTAGGAGTCTCAACACAAAACTGCAATCACTGTAAGCAGTTTTCACCTTGGAAGAAGCAGGCATTTGTGCAGTCACAGAGACCTGGTTCAAGTCTGTGGAGAGAACAGCAGCCATACCAGACTACACCTCCTTCCACATGTTTAGAACTCAAACTGAAGGTTTGAAAACTAAAGGAAGCAGTGTTTCAATATTAAATACACATCCACGTTGGTTAAACAGTATGATTCCCTGGAGACACTTTAGGTGCAGTTAACTATTTGTTGGCCACCTATTCAAGTCATTGCCAGCTACAGAATCCCATCCATGGATCAAGACACCCACTGTGCTTATTTGTATCTACTTGATTATATCAAGATACATCCAAACATCCTGGTTTTGGGTGACTTTTAAATATCCATCCATTGAATGGGTAAATTACTCCTGCTCAAACTCAGTTCCCCAAAAGGTTCCTCAACTTCATTAACTGCAATGCCCTGGACTATCCCTCAAGGGGAGCCAACATCCTGGATCTGGTACTTACCAATATGGGGGACCACTGTAGCCCCACCACTGTGAGGTCCTCTCTGGTGATATCTGACCACAAATTGATCTCATTCGAACTCTTGCATCTGACACCCCTTAGCAGCAACTAAACTAAAAAACTTCACCAAAGCAGATTTTAACATCTTACGGGATGGTATAAATAGCTTCACTGCACCTCCTTCCTCAGATGGAGCTAGCAACTATGTCAAGCTGCACACCAATGCTTTATACAAACACCTGTGTAACTGCATTGGCTCTGCGTTAGCTGATAGGACCAAAACAAGCTCCTCAAGGGAGAAATAACTTGCCTGGTGGACAACTGCCATTAACAGGCTTTTCAATAAGAGGAATAAATTGCAGTCTAACAGTCAGAGGGAGGGAGCCCTCCTAAATAAGAAACACTCCCTCCTCAGTTTAAACAAGCAAATAAGATGTCTTGTGAAGTTCTTCAAAGCAAACTATGAGTACAAATTAGCTTCCTCAACAGAGGACAACCACAAGGCATTCTATAGGTACATCCATAACCTAAAAGGAAGGGCCTAAATTTGTGCCAAACTGGTAGTTAATGAAACCACATATACTGAACCTGTGGACATAGCTAACCTGTTGGCCAACAAGTTTGTGAAAAACTCACTACTCTGTCTCTGCCACACTTACCCCATTACATTCCTACCACCTGTCCTCTACCTTATATATGTATATATATATATATATATATATATATATATATATATATATATATATATATATATAAAGAGCAGATCATAAATATCCTCTCTAAGGCCAAAAACACAGCATCTATGGGGCCTGATAACATCCCAGTCTCTGTCCTAAATGGGATTAACATGAATTAGCAACAACATTGGGTACTCTTTGCAATTATAGTCTAAGCACCAGCATTGTACCAGCTGAATGGAAAACAGCCTCTGTTATTCCCTTGCACAAAGATGGTGCATCCACTGACTCTGGGAACTATAAAACTATTAGCCTGTCTAGCCTTATCTACAAGGCCATGGAGTGAATCATCATGGACCTTATCAATATAGATATAGGTAATCTCAAAACACTTGAATCTACCCAGTTTGTATTTATCAAAGGGAGATCATGCCATTTAAACCTGGTACACTCCTTCAAGACAATCACAATGTCTGTGGATGAGGGAAAATCAGTGCATACAGCCTACCTGGACTTATACAAAGCATATGACACTATCCCCCATTCAGACATCATTGCAAAACTCAACTAGGTCTATATTGTAAGTTCGAAGTTTGAAAACTTTGAATCTCATATGATCAGCATCATATGAGCGAAGTTTTCAAACATCGAACATTACAACGGAGATCGCTGTAGGGAATATTTCCCTTCTGTTCAATGTAGTGCAATCTCGGAGTTGGTATATTTAAGTAGTGGAGTTGTGTGTGGGGTGCAGAGGGGTTTCCCTGAGATCAAAAGAGGTTATTATGCCCCTCTATGCATCACTCATCAGACCATTCATAGTGTACAATGCCCCATTTGGGATGTACCTTACAAGACACCTGCAACAGCTGGAAAGACCACAGAAGTACCTCACCAAGAGGATCACTGGCCTCAAACAGATGCCCTATGCTGCTGGACTGAAAAAACTCCAGCTTTACATATCTGCATACTGTCTACTCAAAGGTGATCTATGCCTAACGTACAAGGCCATGTCCAACCCAGAATTGATGGACGCTCCACCTAAAGAAAACCATATCCCCTTGAGCCACACTCTCTAGGGATCTAAACCTCACCACAATAATAAATAGGACATGCTAGAGGGATAGATTCCTGTCCCAGAGACTTCCCATGCTCTGGAACAAGATACCAATCTACATTAGGCAGAGCTCCTCGCTAACACTCTTCAAGAGAAACCTTGACGAGTGGATGGGAAATAGAAAGTTTACCCCAGGGATCACTTCAATTGATCTGCTGGACAGAGGCACATGGAACTAATCTAAGGGGGCGGTGAAAGTCATTATAATTCCGGCTAGGCTTATAAATGCCTTTGAGCAGATAGCCTAGTACCTACCTATGAACCTTTGAACCATAGAGCGTTCATGTAGGTTTTTGTATATTTAGTTTGTTTATATTTTATGTTTGAAAAATTTGCTCATTTGGAGTCGATATATGAGATTCGAAGTTTTCAGATTTCGAACATATAATATTGACCCACTCAACCAACTATGCATCAGCTGTTATATCATTAGATGGGTCACTAGCTGTCTCACTGATAGAACTCATATAGTCAAAATAGGGGAATCCACCTCCAACAAAAGATCTTTAACTACTGGCATTCCACAGGGTTCAGTCCTGGGACCTCTACTGTTTGGAATCTATTTTTCCAAAGAAAAAACAAAAATTAAGGTCTGTGGCTGACAAACTTTGCTAATGATTGCAAACTGTGAAAGGTCATAGAATCTCCAAATGATGTCAACATACTGCAAGAGGGTCTTACACAAACAAATGATTGGTGTTAAAGTCATGGGCTTAAACTCAATATAAAAAAGTTCATAATCATTCCTTTCAGTAAAAGCAAAGTTCCTGTTAACTACCACATCAATAGGAACACCTTGGCTATGCATTCAGTGGTATGAGACCTTTGCACTCAGATTGACAACTATCTTACCTTTGACCACCATGTCTCCACAGTGGTAAGAAGGCCATTCTATCTTGCTGCTCTCATACATAATGACATTGTATCCAGAAAATAGAAAGTTATAACCTCCCTGTATTTTTTCCTCATCAGGCCAATAATTGAGTGCAACGCCACTTTTGGACTGCACCTTTCCAAGCACCTGAAGCAATTGGAGAGAACACAAAGGTTCCTCAGAAGTGAAATACAAGGTCTTTAGCATTTGTCCTGTCGGGATCATCTGAAATCACCGTCACTTTATACTTTCTCATACAGAGTACTCAAAGGTGAGCTTTGCCTTGATTACAAGGCAATCTCTGACCCTGCTTTATTGGAAATTCTGCATATCTGTAACTCAAATAGTACACAGGTTACTCACTCTAAATACCTTAACCTGGTATGTGATATAATAGCAAATGCTGGAGAGACATATTTGTCTCCCAGAGGTTACCACACATTTGGAACAGACTCCCACTTCATGTCAAACAGAGGACCTCATTGGCCCTCTTCAAATGCAATGTGGATGATTGCATGGGTGACCAGAGGTTTACCCCGGAGGCTTCTATCTGTGTCCCACTTGGAGAGGGGCAATAGGTGCTGATTGTGGAAATAAGGGTAAGGACTTGGCTAAGCTTGTAAGATCCCTATGACCATTAAACTAGTAACTTCATATGATTCCATGATCCTATTGGCTGATGTAAAATGCTAAGACTAACATCCACACACACCAAGTTGGGTGCAGTGAGAATAGTACCACTACCTATCTACATTTAGAGAACACTGCACAACACAACAGACACTGAATATGGAACCCCTACCTATGAAGGTTTACAGACTACAAAATACACAACTTAATTCATGCGTCACTGCTTGAGTCTGATATTAACTTGTCATTAGGTAATGTTATAATAGATAACATCAGTGATCCTTGTGGAAGACAAGAGTTTAGAGGCCTGCATCACCTGCAAGGCCTAAAACAGTGCAAAACCATGTCAGCTCAGTATTCATACTTGTTCTGTAAGGATATGCCCCCACACACACACACATGTATGCACCAAGTAGGCTGGACTGAGTTTAGAACCCCTACCTAACTAGCTTTACAGGCTACATAACACAGTACTTAACACATGCATCACTACTCAAGACTAGCATTAACCTGGCTTTATGTAATGTTATAGTAGGTGACGTCAGCAGCCCTTGTGGATGACGAGTTTGGAGGCCTGCATCTCCTGCAAGGCCCAACATTGCTCTTTGGGAAGATACATATACACACACACCAAGTGGGCTGGAGTGAAATTAGAACACTTACTATCTAATCATACACACTATATAATGCAGTACTTAAAGCACGCACCAAATCTGAAGTCTGAAAATCTTATGGTAGATGACTGCAGCAGGCCTTGTGGAGGACAAGTGTTTGGAGGCCTGTATTAACTGCAAAGCCCAAAAACTGCCACCCCATGCCAGTTTGAAAGTCAGTGTGTGATTCACACTTGCTCTTTGGGGTGATATACTCACAGACACATATATCAAGTGGGCTGGATTCAGATTAGAACCCCTACCTATCTAGATTTACACGGTACAGTTCACAGTATTTAACACATGCACCATGGCTCAAGTCTGCTTTATAAATAACTGCAGGTGAACTAATCGTAGAGGACATAAACAAGCCCTGTTTTGAACAGCTTGAGAGGCCTGCAGAGTCACATTGCTTCTTACTGTCATTTGCATCTAGTAGCCTAGAAGCCAGATAACAGTTTTGTAGCCTATGTGACAACAGCACCCATTTTGGGCACTGTGCCTGTTTGCATTAGGATGGGCATGCCTGTGGCCAAAATCAGTTTGCCCTATTGATGAGTGAGCACAAAACATTATACAATGCAGAAGTTGTTTAGCTGATGTATGTGGGGTGAAATCCAGTAGACACAGGGATCTGTAGCAAATGTGGGTGCTCTTGCTGGCATCAATACAAACATATGGCTTCACAATACATGTACATATTCATATAGTATGCCATACATTTTCAAGGTTTCCACATGCTGTCTTAGGGAGAAGTGGTATGATTCTTCCTTGTCCAGATATTTGCAGCAAGTACACAAGTATGACTCATATTTATGAGTGTTTCACACTGAATTGTGGTTTGCTGTCAAATGTGACATCATTTACACATGACGTGAGAGAAAACTGCCAGAAACCCGAACTTAAAATGTCTCAGTAGTCCTCCAAATACAAAAGATATTATTCTATGCACTTCCACATTTTGTAAGTACATTATCTAATGTTGAGCCCCTACTTTTGGTCCTTTGTCCAACATTATATATGTCGTAGTGCACCTTTACTCTCCATGATCTGGTTATGTAGGGCAATACAGACAGACAGACATAGATACATACACACACACACACACACACACACACACACACACACACACACACACACACACACACACATGCATACACACACACAGATATATATTATATTATATATATATATATATATATATATATATATATATATATATATATATATATATATATATATATATATATATATATATATATATATATATATATATATATATAAATGAATATAGGACTTTTGAATGAAAGTTCAAAAGCCCAAATCCATTACCACCAAACACACTTTAACAAAAGCACTTTCATTGAAAAAGCGCTTTCGTTAAAGTGTGTATAAAAAAAAAAAAACACATAGAATCTACTTGTTATCCGTACAGTGGGGAAAATGGCATATACGTTTTATATGCCCAACAGTACTTACATTCAGTGAAATGAGTTTTCAGTGATTTGAGCTTTCAGCGATTTGGTGTGAGTGTTTTGAAATTTAGTGAAATGAGTTTTTAGTGAATCAAAGTAGACCTATATATATATATATATATATATATATATATATATATATATATATATATATATAGAGAGAGAGAGAGAGAGAAACACACATGTGTATGTGTATGTGTATGTATATATATATATATATATATATATATATATATATATATATATATATAATTTTTTTTTAAATAATTTGCATGAAGAGCAATGGATTTTCACTCTGCTTAACTAAGTGTATGGGCATGCACAGTAGCAATTTTGTTTTATTTGTGCATTGCTAAGCAGAGTGCAAATGGAAAGTACATTGCTTACATCAAAGACTTACTGATCCATAAACTGACTCCAGCCCATGCCTAGCTGTACTCCAGGCCGGGATTATGTTTGTTAGACAGTGTGACCTCTGAGCTTCTTTCTGCATTGCTGCACTTCACATATATTGGCTAAGACTTTTTAAATAGCTCTCAGATATGCAGTGCAGTGCGCAAATGTGTAATCAATATGTGAAAGAGGTTAATACTAGGATAGCGCATAAAGAGTCACAGTCCATAAAACACAACTTATTACTACTTCAAGTCCAAAATATCTGGATAAGAACCCTGAACACCATCACATAAGCTAACTGCTTTAGCCCTTTGAGCCACTGAACCTGCCTGATTGAAAGGGGATTATTCATCACACAATCACCTGCATAAATATGTACATTCCTATTCCTCAGTTACCTAACACATAGAATGTAACATCAAATTCTATATTACTGTCCAGAGACTTTGTGGCATACTAACTGTGTGAAATTCTCATATTGCATAGATGAGTTTTTGTTATGGCAGTTACATGGGGATACTGCTGTTTTGAGGGGTGGGGGAACAAAACCCATGTTCTGCTAGGATGCACACTAGTCTGATTATCATTTAACCTCAGTTTCTAACATCTCCCTCGAATGGTGTACCAGTAATCTGTTGCAGTAGGAATGCATGAATATTTGATGCATGAAGCCTACTGATTACAAATGGAAATGTGATAATGGAATGGGTATCTGTAGTCCCATGTGGATGTCATTTATGTCCAAATAGTCCACTGTAGTTATTTGCATAATGTGTCAGGTCCAACTGACATTTCATAACAATCCACTAGACTACTGTGTAGGTTACGGATTTACCTTGCAAATGCAGCAGCTTACACAACTGCAGTTCAGGGCTGACTCAGTCAAATGCAAGCACTACACAGCCAATAGATGGATAGGTTTAGGATGTGTGAGTTTGATGGCATCACTTTTTAATATATGTATGTGAGTAGGAGTAAGGTATTAGTCCCTAAGTTCCTAGGTTGTCAGTGAATGTGCTATGTGTTGTCTCTCAGCCAAAGCCAAGGTGTACTGAGCACACCTATGTCTGCCTACAGGGACAACAGCAGGGGGTTCCTCCTCTGTGTCCTTCTATGACTGTGGCTGTGGTGACCTAGGCACTTATGGGAGGCTATGTATCCCATCCCTTTGCTGATCCTGCTACAGCTGTTTCCGCAGGATCAGATTGTATAGCATAGCACATACTGTGAATATCTGTGCACATTTGCCTAGAATATACTGCAGGGCTCCACCATATATATCGAGGCTCCGGAACTGTGACTTCAGAAGTCAAAACCCATGCTCTATGATCCTAGCTTATGTATGTGCCTCATTATGGCATTCTTCCATGGGAGTGTGGGCATTCCTGATGGGTGTCATCATCCATGGTTCCAAGGTATAGCCGGCATCCCCCAGTAAATGGCCCTGTGGGATGTCCTCCTTAGCAAACATCTGGTACAGCTGTGATGCATGCCAGATATGGGAGTCATGATAACTGCCAGGGTTGCCAATACACAAATGCATGATAAGCCCCTGGGCATTGCCCACAACTTGGTAGTTGATGGAGTGGTATCCCTTGCTATTAACATAGATTCTACCAGGTGGTGCCTTGAAGTGCACATGAGTGCAATCTATGGCACACAGTACTTCAGGGTAGTGTGCTACATGGTAGAAGTGTTGTATATTGCAGGCCCTCTCCTCAGGGAATGGGGAAAAGATATGTGCTCACTGGAATGTGAGACCATAACATCCAGGTATTGGTGGAGTATCCTGAATGCAGATGCCAGTGACACCCCCATCATGTCCCCAGTTAGTCTGTGAAAACTATCTGTAACTATTATCCTAAGGGCTACTCGTACCTTAGTTTCCACTGGGGATGTGTTCCCCTCTGTTAGCACTTGCTCTGAGATGAGGGTGGCAGAGCTCACTGAGCTCTTGTAATATGTCCTTTTCCACCCTGTAGCACTCTGTGATCTCCAGCTCATGTAGCTTCTGGAAGGTTACCCTGGTCCTGAACACTCTTCGCTTCAGCCTAGGCCTATTGTCAGCAGTACCAACAGCATTTACTTTATCATCTAGGACATACAGATGTAGAATAGCTGAAGCAGTCCCAAGTGTCTACTCCAATGGTTCAGAGTACTGAGGGAAAATCAGAATGTAGGGCAGATGCATACTTTATACACTTTTGGTGTAGGTGCACCATGTGGGGTTAGCTAATTATGATGCAGTTCACCTGCTTAGGATATAGTTGACATGATTTAAAGGCCCTATTTATTGTGCAATGCAGCGCTATGCACAGCATCGCAAAGCATAGCTTACACAAAACCATATATTATCAATTGAATATATCCGGTTTCTACTCATAGCTGGCTACATCATGACTGTGATGTGGGTGGTCTGCTTGCTCGAACATGCTAAGTTACACCCAAACCATTTACAGCAAGTGGCATGCTGCGCAAACATGTGCACTGAGCATGAAATGTCCTGAAAGTTACATGACACACACCGCTGTTGTCATCCACTTCCAGTGGAGATATAACAACCGTATAGGAGCCTGCACAAAGTAGATATGTGGATACGGTTGCTTCTTTTCGTGATTCACCAAGTCCTGGCCATTTACTGCTCATTTGCATAATATTTGTGCTGACAGCCTGGAAACTACATGGTTCATAACCATGTAAGGTGGGTAACAGCATGAATGAACCATTGTACAGACCCGATGCAAGGTCTTACAGTACATTTGTTTGATGTACATTAATAGTGTTATTTTACATTTTTTTTTACTTTTATGTTAAGCATGTTTGCACAATGTGACACATAAAGCAAGCATGCGGAAATTATAAAAAAATGAATTATTAATTTCACATAATCGCTACCATTTTTGTACATCCATAATGTATGTTTTGAACATTTATGTATTTCATCTTGCCTTTTCATAGGAATTATGTCCACATTTGTGGACTTTTATATTCTCTTCTTTCAGTGTAGATTCCTGTACATGGAAAATGTATGCGTACACTGCTGACACAGACACGGAGTCTACACAGATGCATTATATCATGTTGGATCACCCCAGCAGGCTAATTTGCATAAAATTCAGCCACTTAAGCAAAAAAATAGCATTCCACAGAAGTTTCCCCTGCTTGCACATGTTTGTGCACCTCTAAATGGGGTTTTCTGAATTTAAAATTGTTCATGCAGGTGTATGCAACATGGCAAGATGTGCACACTGAAAAAAAATTTGTTTTAGCTTTACCGAATTTTCTTCACTGTCTTGTCTCTACAACGGTTTAAGTAAAAGTTAGATGTATAGGCAGCAGCTTTAGCAAGAGAATCTATAGAAGGAGGATTAAAGTGGAATATATTTATGTCTTCAAGTAACTGATGAAGATTTGCTTATCGAGAAGTCTTGCAGCTCAGAGGTATTGTAAGGGAAGTATCACAAGTTTTAAAATGAAAAAAAAACACTGATTTGCAGTATGAGAAAGTGATACATATGGTGGTGTAAAGAAATAGCTATATTTACAAGGATAGGGTCAAGAGTTTTGGGGGCCGTGTTAGGATGGTTATCTAATTTTGCAATGTTGTCAGCATTTATAATGTCAAAGAAGCACTGGTTATGCATTCCACTGGCAATATAGGTCAACAAGTTTATTAATGGAAAATTTTATTTATTTTAGTTATTTTCAAGAGTGACAGAAGCAGTGTCTGGTTAATTGTCTTGTCCTCGGTTATACAACAGGCAAATAAAGATGGAAGGAATCAAACCCTGTAACCTATGCACAGGAAGCAACTCATTAAAAGAGCTTTAGTCTCCTACACTAAGTACCAGCTGAAGTACCGTAGTAAAAAGTGTTGGGCTTATTGTGGATCATGCTAATGTGTCCTGTTAGATGTCATTCTCAGAAATGGACTAGTAGGTAAAGACAGCACATTGATGGTGCTCTGTAGCTAGCTATGAAATGGTAATTAATCTTGTTAATAGTGATTTGGATAACTAGGAGTTTGTTTGGAGTCCAAATGAGTCTGTCATGAGGTGATGATATCCTTTACAAATACTGATACTCCCCCACAATTGGCAAAAGGGATGAAGTCATGCTAGGCATTAAGACCAGAAACAGAAGGAATGCTGTAATTGTTTTTAAACCATATCTCTATAACTACATATATGAAAATGTTCAAATTGCAGGTGAGAGTAAGTCTGAGCATTTTTTAGACTCTTGGAATTATGTACAGACACTCTATGTGTTCCAAATTAGAATTTCCTATGCTGAAATGTTAAGCAGGCAAACTCTGCCTAAAAGAACCACTATGGGGGCAGCAAAAGCATTAGCCCAAATGTGAAAGCCTTGGTAAGAGAGGTGCAGACCATTCCTGACAAAGCAGTGTGGCATGACAGGCATCTTACCCAACCTGAGACATACTGTATCACCCTAAAATGACACCAACTACATAGATGATTAATAAAAGCCAGTTTTTCCTGTCTTTGATTCTTGACATCATTCTGGATGATGGCAAAATCCTGTTAAAACCATTGTTTTTCCTGCCTCAGACACATGCATCACAAGTTCAGTTATTCATTTTTGCATGTACCTCTGGCTGGAGTACGTGAAGTCATTCAACCCAGTGTTAGCCACTATCAGCTTATAGTCATATTTGCAAAGATGTCATGTTCTGCACACCCTAGCTATGTTCCAGATGATAGCTCTGCAAAAATCGCAAGCTGTCACCATCTTCTTACTCAGTCAGTGAGAAAGGTGTGCCTATGCCTAGAAATATAGACACTTATTATTAAAACATTACTGTGTGCAATGGGCCTTAAAGGATTGGATTCTGTCACCCACCTGATTCTTAGAGTTATGTGTACTGGCTATGGGTATACAAGCTGAATGTGGGTGTATTACTGTGTTAACTAATGGCTAATATTTGTTGGTTTTTAGCCCGGCAGGCTTAGGTAGTGTTCTCTTAACAAACCTGACCATAAGCCATAAGTTGGTTTATTGGACGTGCTTTGTGCTCTGTGTGTGTGTGTGTGTGTGTGTGTGTGTGTGTGTGTGTGTGTGTGTGTGTGTGTGTGTGTGTGTGTGTGTCCATTTGCACATGAGTATGCATGGATGTGTGTGTGTGTGTGTGTGTGTGTGTGTGTGTGTGTGTGTGTGTGTGTGTGTGTGTGTGTGTGTGTGTGTGTGTGTGTTGTATTTATCAAATATGTTCTGAGATGAGAAGGGTGGCTCCATGTTAAGTAAAAGTCTCTGCAGATATTGCCTTATTGCATAAATTAACCCAAAGTCTCAGATACTTGAAGACTTCAGCACACAAAGTCTCTGGCAAATAAATAGTTAGTCTCTCAATATACCTTCGATAAATAACACATATATCTAGCTCACAACTCCTTTGCTGTAAAATGGTTCTGGATCCAAACAAACAGGAGTCTCACTGGCAGCACCAAAATTTCAAAACAGTGCTCTCCATCTCAGAGCCAAGTGCTTGAAAAACAGCGTATCTCAAATTTACAGAAAATCCACAGAAACTCCTCTGGACTCTTGAACATTGAATTCTTCCACAATGTTAATTTGCCTGTATTATAAAGGCACTGGTATCCACTGTCTTTTTTACTACCTGGAATTTAAAGAAATTGCCTTAAAAAGGGCAAGTCTCTAATCCCTGGTTTTATGTGTTTCCCATTTCTCAAGCCTGTTTTTTTTTTCATCATATAACTTTGCATTTGATTGTATTCAGTTGTCCTGCCTTTACTTAATGGTACCATCTGTTAATCAATTTCCAGTGTTACGATATATATCTCTATACATTTATATATATATATATATATATATATATATATATATATATATATATATATATATTTTTTTTTTTTTTTTTAATCTTTTGGGCTTATTCGATCAGAAGAAACATAATTTTGTTGCTGCATGTATCAGCATTTTTATAACTTCTTTGCTCTACTGGCCCAAGTTTGAAAATAAGTTAACACAAGCTGCAATATTCAAATAAATTGCTATATTTTACTAATCAGAAAAGAATGATCACCTCATAGTGCTGTATTCTCTTTCAATAGGAAATGGGCAAACATAATTTGTTTCACCTTTTCAAGATATATTTCCGTTCAGGAAACAGAGCACCTAGTGAGTACATCAGGGCCCATTTCTCAACAGAAACAACAGTTTAGTTTCTCGTCTAACAATTCAATATCCAGTCTTCAAGACAGACATTCCAATTCCTTTATTTTTCAGGTCTCTTTTCTGTGGTCTGTCCCCAATGGAGTTTTCTAAGTCTCGAGTCCCAGCCTTCTCCTCTGAACTTCCAACCTGTGACTCTCTTCCCTCTTAGTATTGTTGGGAATTCCTCCCCAAACTTTCCAGGCCTTACCCCTTCTTCATCTTGGTACTACTTCACAGCAGCTATAGCATGCTTGTCTTCTGTGGCAGTTGTTTTGCCTTTGCCTCTCTAGTGAAAGCTCACATCTTCATCTTTGCTCTCTACAATGAGAGGTCTCTCTTTTAAAGAGGAAGGAACATATCTTCCCTCATTCAATGGAATATTAAGAGCTCCTTCTAACTCTGAAAACCTTTTTGTCCACTTTCTATACTTTCAGTATCATAGGGCATATATCTAGGAGGTGTTGTATCACATAAGCTGCTCCACATTAGAAATGGGGTTATGAACTAATTGTTTTATCTGATGACTTTCTCTTGAGCTGGCCACAGGTCTCATTTTCAGTGGGGATTTTTCTGTATCTCAATATATGCAATAACAACAGCACATGATGACATAACTAACATCAACAGTGCCATTTCTACTGCTGCCATACTGGCATTTGACATCCGGGTCCTAATTTTGACTGTAGCCTCTTTGTTCCCTCTTGTGGAGCCATGATTTGCACATTTTTTATTGCCCTACAGTCTTCAGTATTATTTATACAATCACAATGTTGTTTGGAAATAAACTGCCTCTGTTTTTAAGCATGACTTTAACTGAGCTGAGAATTACACTAAATCTTTATAAAATTTAAACCAGGAAAACTTAAAAAATATGTGACTGAATTTGTAATATGCATTTTCAAATGGCATGAAAAGATGTCAGAACTTATATTTTCTGTGTAATATATAACAATTATATGAAGTTTTTAGCTCCTTTCATCTAGAAAATACAGTTATCATACATACAATGTATAATACATGTTGCACATTTGAAATTGAAACAGTATTTTTTCAGCCCTGTGATTACAAGATCTATGCCTATTGTTAGGTTAGGAAGCTGATAGCTGTCAGGTGCAATTATGAAATTCTGTGAGGAGATAACATGCCATGAGCAAGAAAACAACACATTAGAATGTAAATGTGAAACTGCTTAATCAAATCTATGGTTTCTGTATGGGGGAGGCATAAGCCTTGTCACTAAATGAACTAGACAGTGACAGACTATAATGGAACCTGTGGTTTACAGCCAAGTCCAAAACCTTAACTCTGTACTGCCCAGCTTCAGTAGCAAAAAAAAAAAAAAAAATGAACAGAGGCTTTGCTGATCATGCCCCTTAACCCCCTTAGCTCCTTTTCATCCCATGCTAGCTGATTTCTGAAACTTTGGAGTTGTTTTTTCTGGGATTATGTCTCTGCATATGATATCTTCTGAATATTCAGTCACTTTAGCTTAGTTCTAAATAGTTCTTTTAGCGAAGAAATAACCAGATGGATTAGCTGTAGACAGATGTCTTTCTTTCTTGTAATAAGTTTGCTCATAGTAATTACTTTCTGTTTTCTGTGTACAAGTTTATATTTACTTGCATATTTAACTTCCAGCTGCACTGCAAGACTCGTTCTTTCTTATGTAAAGTATTTTTATTTATTCACTTTTAAAAAGCTTGTAGCTGATTATATATTCTGTGAAGACAGGGTATTTATTGCCAGAAGGTAACAATTTGCTTGCATCCACATCTAACTGGCCATACCTCTGTGTTGCACAGTAGTATTTGTGTTAATAATTATTTGATTCATTGTCTAGTATGCAACCATAACAGGTAATTTGGGAATAGTGACAGTTTATTACTTTGGGTCATGACAGAAGACTGCATTGTTGGAGAATGCTACACTCTTTCCATGGAAAGTAGTGTGTGTGTGTGTGTGTGTGTGTGTGTGTGTGTGTGTGTGTGTGTGTGTGTGTGTGTGTGTTTACTCCAAGTGCATTATCTATATGCAAACACAGCTAAGCACTGAAATCACAGACAAAGAGATGTTGTTCACTGGGTTGTTCAGAGTGAAGTTAATTGTTGGAAGTGAATGTTGTAGGCACATGACCACAAGGCAATGTACATTTTCGGTATGCTATTGAAGTTAAACTGCAGTTAGTGAGCTGTTTAGCTATTCACATTTTGTGTTCTTTTTTATATTTTAACCTGTTTAGTACCAGTAGTGTGATATGAGTGTTGATAACTGTTGTAGCCACCAGTGTCTAGATTTAGATAACTTATTTCTAGGCATTAGAGCACAGTCAAGGTTAAAACCTCCCATCCATTATATATCACATAGTAGCCTTTGCTACCACCAGCTTGCATTATTGGTTAGTAAACCTTTGATATTTTGCTCTCTTGTGAACAAATGTTAGTTCTTTCTGCATATTTTCAAATACCTGCAGTTTAGAACAAAGACAATTTAATTCTGCTTATGCTGTCCTTCTCATATGCTTATGCTTACTCAACAAATCTTGCATTGTCATATAAAACTTTTCAGTTATTTTTTTTTTTCAAAAAATTTTTATTGATTTCCAAATGTAACATTAATTATAAATACAATTATCTACATAAATAAGATGTTATAATAAACTATATACAGTATTTACAAGTGGCCTGAATAAAGTGAGAAAACCAGTCTCAGAAAATATTTACTTTTCCGTTACTGATGTAATGCTTAGGTGTGTTCTTTTGCTACATTAATCCTCTTCTTTACATTTTCCTCTTTTTTTGTGTGTGTGTTAATTTGTGACTGCCTTGGACCTAAACCTCGTTACCATTTCCTCCACTATGGCCCTTTCACATGTCTGTTGCAAATTAGAAATCTTAATTTTCTCCCCCTTTATAGTTTTTTTTTTTTTTGTTCACCAATTTGATTAATGCTTCATTTAGGAGCATGACATTTCCTTGAACATTCTGAGTGTTGACTGACAACAACAGTGTCATCCAAAACATTGAATCCAAAAATATTGCAGTGTAATAGTAAACAGGAAACTAAATAAGGGAGACTATGGTACACCTTAGATCAGGTAAATGACCTTTCCTGACTGTAGTGCAACCTCAATGTTAGAATATTGTACCTGTGTACTATGTATGTATTCTACCTATGTTCCAAATTTCAGCTGTACACCACAAATCTATTAAGTACCTTTATTTTTAACTATTTTTTTTGTTTGTTCTCTCCACTGTAACTGTTGATGTGCTGCATACTACTGTTAAAACATGTATTTTGTAATTTGTGTGTATACTGATCATGTATAAATGTATCTTTAACTTTTCTATCTGCAGCTTTTCTCCCCGGGCCTCTGCTGAAAAAGGGCCTTTTCGGCTCAGTCAGACACCCCCGGTTAACAAATGTAAAATAAAATAAAAATAAATATATAATTACCAGTGGAGTATGGAGGACATAGCTCCTCACATGGGGGTGCATGGGGGCTTGCCCCTGTGAAAAAAGATGTTTTTACTGGTTATTTTCAGTTTTGGATTTTAATATTTTGGATGTTACTGTTACGTCACTTAGCATTCAAAACATTAGAGGAAATGACATGAATCAGTTCTTTCTCCATCTTAAGATAATTATTCTCCAGACTATATGATGCCAACTTCATTTCATAATTTTTAGTCTTAGTTTCCATTTTTTTTGTTTCTTCTTTTGCACTTTTATGTGCAGATTCATATGTAGTATTTGCTTCAGGTTCCTGTTATTCTTCCTGACCACATTCAGTGAAGCCTCGTTTATTAACAATGTCTTAAATCAGCAAAACTTTTTGCAGAAGAGTCAAAAATCTTGTTTTCTTTGCTTTTTCTCTACTTTTACTCTCTTTCAATAGACTGTGCAGGAGCAAATTTTCATACTGAACCTCAGCAAAGATCTCATAGCTGATTCAGTCTAACACAGTCAATGATTTTGCCCTTTTCTGATTGCACTGAGGTTTTTGCCAGGTTGTTTTCATACTGACCTGACTGAGTTTTTGAGCAGTGTTTAAGCATGTGATTTCCTCTGTTAAACAAAATGTAGATTGATGTAGCATGTTCTCAAGTTTGCCCATTTTGATTTTAAATGTGTTCTACAGCCGTGTCACACGTTTGTCACTCTCAGGAAGTTTAGACACTTTATGCCACTACCCATCTTGAGTACGATGATGACAATCATATGCATCTTGTATCATACCTTTTTGTCAGTTCCATTACTTGACTCCATTCCAAGTATTGGATAGTTGATAGTATTTGTGACTGTGCTGCAATTAAAACATTTTCATTCTCCAGCTGAGAAACTGTGTGCTACTATATCTGCTGTAACATAAAGTACTGTTGTTTGCTGGCTGTTCCTTATATAGAATTGCAGTTTCCATAATATGAAGCAGGTCTACACCTTTGCCAGTTTGTTTCGTAAGCTGCATTTCAGTTACCAGATTGCTTAGAGTTTTCTTTTATTAGAAGACTTTCATCTGTTTGTTTCATAAAGGCATAACAATCACAATCCTTGTTATTCATTTTACCCATTTTATGTTTGCATTTTGATAGGTTTAGGTGTTTCATAAACAAATGTATTACAGGCAGTGACTCTCTCAATTTAGGCTTCTTGACTAGACTACACTTTACATAATGCACATATAAATATAAGGTTTCTGTACACCAAGACTTTTAACTTTTTTATATATAATCTTAGATTCTTTACCTATCTGCTCTACTATAGGAAAAAGTTAGTAGTCTGGTTTTAACACAGATCAGTTTAGTTGTCAATAGGGTGATAATCTCTTGAATGTCTTTGCTGTTCATAGGTTCATAGGTGTGTACTAGGCTAATGGCCCTGGAGCCTTTACAAGCCAAACCCATAGGATTAGCCTAGCATTGTGCCACCCGATCTTAGTTCCCAGTGCCTCTGTCAAGTAGAACTACTGGAGTGATTCCCGGGGTGAATTTTCTATTTCCCATCCACTCATCAAGATTTCTCTTGAAGAGGGCCAGTGAGGTGCTCTGTCTGACATGTATGGGAAGTCTATTCCATAGCATGGGCAGTCTCTGGGTTATGAACCTGTCCCTCCAGCTTGTTGTGTTGATTGTGGTATGTTCTCTTTCTAACTCGTCCCTTTCTGCTTGTGAGAATCACTTTTCATTTTTTGGTCAGTGACAGTAATTTGATTGCTACTCTGTACTTTCCAAGGCTCGAGTTTTCTTAGTAGATGCCTTAAGCTCTTTCTCCTTTCTGCAGCACATTAAGAAAGTACCAATTTCTTTGAATTTTAAATTTCTCTTCCAGTTCCTATTTAAGCAGACTAGGTAATCTAGCTGAATTTTGTATTAGTGCACATCTTTAAACACAGCCTTTTCAAGTTCTACAATAGTAAATAACACACTTTTTTTTTTATAAGCTAAGCTAAAGTACCTTAACTTTTGCTTGATAAGGTTCTTTTATTAACTACTTCACTATGAGTAGTCATTTATGCCCGGCCTTAATTTTATTTTCAATCTCTTTAAGTTGTGTTTGCGGTACCTTACTTTCAGAGAATGGTATTGTCAAAAGTTTACAAATATTGAAATATTTAATTTTTATCCCTCTGTGATTATGAAACATCAGATTGTGTCTGACTTTGACTCCTCTTGTGTTTCAAGTTTAAATGGTAGTTTACTACCTGTTATAATTTTACTATTTATCTAAAATTACAGACAGTACTTCTTGTATGAATTTGCAGATTTTTCTCTTAATACCTTGGCCATTTTTTGCAGAGATTTGAATTTCTCTTCCAGTTCCTACTTGAGCTGACTAAGTGATTGAATGTATGTATTTATGTACGCATGTATGTATGTATGTATGTATGTATGTATGTATATTTAATTTTTTCTTGTTGCTGTTTGGTGATTTGTTGCACAGCCACAATTTTTGAAAATGACCCCCAAAGTTTTTCCATAAGTTCTTGCTTTTTGATAACATTATCTGTTTTTCAGCATCACTTACAAGCTGACACACTTGCTCAATTATTTGTGATGACAACGGACTTTTGTTTTTGCCATTCATTGCATTTATTTTCTAAGTGTTAGTTTCATAAAATTTCACCAGAGTTAAGACAATGACATTTCACATAGCACAAGTCTTTTGTTGCAAATCTATAGATCAACACCAACATAAAATTATCAAAGCAATTGTTTTACTGCCACAGGGGAAAAAAATCAACTTCTTATTGCTAGAGGAATTCTAATTTTGAGCATATGGATTTTCTTTTTGCAGGTGTAACAGTCTGCCATTTTTGACAATTTAGTACTTGGTAAGACTTGCTTTTTAATTATTCTTCCCATACATTTTGCCACAGGCTTTTTAGTACTGCTCATTAGAGGTAAGCAGTTTCAGTCACTTTGGTACTTGCCTCACAAGCATGGCTGGCCTCTGCCATAGATAACTTAAGCAGCCACCTCCAATGCCATTCAGCTAGGAGCCATACCTCTCAACCTCTTAGAGCAAGAAATCTGAACAAAGCTATAAATAAATGAGGGACAAGGACCCAAAAATAAGGGCATTTTAAAATATTGCTCTTACAAACTTAGAAAGTCAATAGAATGACAGGTATTGCATTGGCTTAAATTTTCTGAAGGATATGAAGTCTGCAACTTGAAGGTCTGTCATTATTTTCTAACTTCAGTCTTTAATGATTTGCCACTAATTTGCCAGAAAATCATACTTTTATGAAAAACAGACCAAAAATATGAGGCATAAATCTGGACCTTCTGCAAAAATCTGTTCAGTTGAGAGGTATGCTAGGGGCATTATTCTGACAGGTCTTTCTCCCACTGCCTTTCTTTCGAAATAGCCACATCTGGTTTCAACACCCTACAAGAAGAGCATTAAGCACCTGTTAACTTCTCAGCTTTCTGCTCTGTGTGGTACTGGGATTCATTGCTTAGGATGTGGTAAGTGTGACTAAGCAGAAAGTGCAGAAATTTTGAACCACAGACAGTAATGACAGAAACAGCATTTAAGTGCGTAGTCAGTGGCACTGTGAGGATGTTAAAGCAAATGCATTGTCAGAGTGCATCTGTACAAAATGATCCTCCTTGTAAGGGGCATTTTTTTTAACCTTACAGGCAATTTAAATAGACTAGATGGCATAGTGGGTAAGGTCTTCACCTCCCATGCACAAGGTACAAGGTTCGATCCTGACATCTGACTAATGCCTGTTTGGAGTTTCTATGTTTTCACTGTGGCTCTGTGGGGTTTCTCCCATGTCCGAAAAACATGCTGAGTATTTCCATCTCAAACTCTCCAATGAATGGAGCTTTGGGCAGAAGCACAGTGTCTACATGGTGCCCTATAAGGGGAAGAGTTATATAGACCAACTGCTTTGGGCATCTACTGTGGTGCGCAGTATCTTCAAGATAGGAGAACACGGATCACAGACTGTGCGCTGTAGCAGGGCTAGCCACTCGACAGTGTAAAATATGGCTCTAGGTTCATTCGGTCATGTTGACCCGTATTGGCCAGTGTGTGCCTGCCATAAAGCACAGCAGCCCTGGATCAATAAGCTACTGGCTGGATGGTGTCTAGTTGCCCAGCCTGAGTTAACTGGGAAAGCTGGATGTAAAAACCATCCAACCTGTTGAGAATAGCTACGCTTAATGTAGGTTCACTGACAGGATGCAGCATGTAGGTTCACTGACAGGATGCAGCTTGGATGACATGATGATACAGAGGAAGCTGAACTTTCCTATGTATCCAGGAAATTAGATGGAAGGGCAGTGCAGCAAAGCCACTTGGCTTGGGATCCATAGTCTACTACTCAGGTGGAGGGCAGGCTAGATATGGTGTAGGAATTGTGGTGAAAGAGAGGCTTCAGAAGGCAGTAAGGGGTATCATCAGAACTAATGACAGACTCATGGCAGTCAGACTCCAGTGTAATGATAGGGCAGTATTCATAATCTCCTCCTATGCCCCACAGCAGAAAAAGAGTCCATTCAGACAGCAGGTGCAAGACCTACTAGATAAATCAGGACAACATGAATTGGTGTTGATAATAGGTTACTTGAATGCACATATCGGGACAAAACAGGATATGAGGACTGCCTGGGCCCACATGGGTGGGGCAACAGGAATAAAGAAGGAGAAGCCATTCTAGACTTCTGTCTATCAAATGGCTTGATAGTAGCCAACAGTCACAAGATCAAATACAAAAGTAATCAACATGCAACGCAGGTAGTCTTCCTCCTAGTAAAGAAAAGGCACTGGGGCAGAATCCATGACTGCAAAGTCATCCCCAGTGAAAGTCGGCCCACAGCATAAACCACTAGTTGCCACTATCAGCTGCAAGCAGTGGTCAGAGAAGGCTCTAAGGTCAACAGAAACCAGGCTGAAGACCTGGAAGTTGACTTGAGAGAAAGTACAACAGTTCAAGAAATTAATGAGGGCTCTAGCACCCCAAGAACAGGAGGAAATAGGTGGAGTTGAAGAAGAATGGCAGCACCTAAAAACAGCATGTGTTAGGACTACAGAAAAGATATGTGGCCGAGCCAGGTATGGAAATAAGGTACATAAGGAAAGCTGGTGGTGGAATGCAGAAGTCCAGGAAGTCATCAAAAGAAAAAAAGGAGTGCAGGAAGAAGTGGGAGACAGAAAAGACTGACGAGGCTAGGAAGGAGTACTGGTTAGCTAATAAAGAAGATAAGAAAGGAGTTGCAATAGCAAAGAATAGGACATCGGAGGCACTGTAACAACTTCTGGAAAGTGACTCAGTAAGCGCCACAAAGAAACTATATCAGGTTGCAAGGCACAGACAGAAAGATAAAGAAGATAGTCAGACACCCTTCATAAGGGATGCCAGCAACAAATTGCTCACCAGTCCAGAGGACATCAAAGGCAGATGGAAGGAGTATTTATAGCAGCTTCTGAATGAAGAAAACCCCACAGAAGCTGTACTGCCCCAGAAACAGCCTACAATGAGAGAAGAAGAGGAGCCCACCCTAGAAGAAGTAAGAACAGCACTAAGGAAGATGAAGTCAGGGAAAGCAGCAGGCTCAGATGAGGTCATAGCAGATATGATAAAGATGCTGGGTGAAAAAGGGGAGAAGTGGCTCCTGAGGGTACTAATAGCAGTGTGAAGAGAAAGGCATATCCCAGATTACTGGAAAATAAGCATACTTGTGCCAGTGTACAATAACAAAGGGGACATCCACAGCTGTGGGCAGTACAGAGGCATCAAACTCCTATCACATTGCATGGAAGTTCTGGATACACAGAGTAGTAGAATGTAAGATGGGAGATGAGCAGTTTGGATTCAGATCAGGATGCAGCACAACTGACCCAATGTTTGCATTGAGACAGATACTTGAGAAGAAGCTAGAGATGAGGAAAGAGTCCAACTGGGCATTCCTAGACTTGGAGAAAGCATATGAAAAGGTCCCAAGAAAGCTGACCTGGGCAGTACTGCAGTGGTTTGAAGTCCCAGAAACATTGGTAGAATTAGTGCAGGCTATGTATAAGGATCCAGTAACCCAAGTATGAACAGTGTTCAGTCTCACAGAGGGGTTCCCAGTGGGTGTGGGTGTACATCAGAGTTCAGCTATGTGCCCACTGCTGTTCATACTAGTGATGGACTACATTAGCAAACAGGTTGCAGTACAGGCAGACTCTGAGCTAGAACTTCTGCAAAGGATAGGAGAATGGAATGCAAATCTGAAGGCACATGGGATGAAACTAAGCACAGATAAGATGGTGGTGATGGCAGCAAATTGTGAAACTTAGAAGAATCTGAGAATAGAGGTAGAAGGGAAGATAGTGGAACAGGTAAACAGCTTCAAGTATCTGGGAGGAGTAGTTGAAGAGAATGGTAGTCTGAATGGAGAGGTCAAAGTTAGAATCAGAGGGGCTGCAGCCAACTGGCATAGAGTATCAGGTGTAGTCTATGACAGAAGAATGCCAAGGAAGCTGAAAAGTAAGGCGTACAAGGCAGTGGTGTGACCAGTACTACTGTATGGTACAGAAACATGAGCAGTAAAGGCAGAGCAGTTGAAGAAGCTAAAGATGATGGAAATGATGACAGGATGCACACTGTGGGGCAGACAAAGAAATGAGGACATAAGAGCAGAAACCATTGTAGCTCCAAGTGCAGAAAAGATCAAATAGAACAGATTACAGTGGTTTGGGCACATGTGTAGAAAAGCAGAAGACAATTTGGTGAGGAAGATTTAGGACAGACAGGAAGATGGTAAGTGGAAGTGACGACATCCAGCAAAGAGGTGGATGGATTGTGCGAAAGATCTGCGGCAGTAAGGCATGAGTGTTGAAGAAGGCAGGAGTGTGCTACTGAATCAGGAGAGTTGGCAACAGTTAACACAATACCCTGACCCCATGTAGAAAAATGAGATAAAAGGGGCTGATGATGATGATGATGATGAGATGAGGCAGTTTGATATTTCTACCTCCCAACTGTCAATGACGTCATAGAATGTCCCTGGTTTTGCCTCATATTTTTGAATGCATCTTCTTAGAATCTGTGGTTTTCTGATAAAACATTAAAGAGTGGAATTCTTAAATAATGGCAGATATTTGGATTTCAAAAATTATATCTGTCAGAAATGCTAAAGTTGTTATTCTAGCAACTTTTTAAATACCTATAAACAACATTAAAAATCTGTCATTGATTGTTGGCCTTTGCCCATAATATGCATGTGTAAATATATATATATATATATATATATATATATATATATATATATATTACCCATTCATTCATTTATTCATTCATTCAGTTTATAAGAGTTTGACACTTATGAGGTACACAAGTAATGTAGCTATAATTGCTGGTGCTATCCATGGATGGAAATGACTGCATATGACTGTATACTATTTGCTTATTATTCTAGCTTTGCAAGACTAATGTAATTTGTATAAATCAGCTTGGAATGGTTTAATTTGTAGCTACCATGTAAATATTGGTTTTGTATAACAAAGGTAAAATATATTACATGGTCACCATTTTTATCACAATCAGATATCTGAAGCTTAAACAGAAATGGCTAATACTGTTGTATAGGAGTGGGGACTGTCTGAAGATGAAAGTGACTGACCTCATTTTATAAAATCACAAACAGGTATAGCACACAGCAAACATATTTAATAAAATGAAATACAGGTTTTCACATTAAAAACGCTTTTTCGAGTATCTGAGAAAATTCAGCATAACCATCTTGTTTATATATACTATAGACTCTAATTAATACAATTATTCAATCAATTCACAATTAATGGAGCAAACCTCTTTTCTTTAAAACAGGTCTAAAGGGTCAGCATTCATTAATACCAGGAGCATGCACAGCATTCAAAGTAGTAATTCCTTTATATTCACATACTCTGTCCTATTTAAGATATCACCTCTCCTGATATTTACATGAATTAACTGTATCACTTTAAATTGAAAACTGTAATTGATACCATTTGCTATAACATGTTTTGCTAAAGCATTAGAATCACACAGTTTCTTGATATCATGCAGATGTTGAAATACCCTATCACGTAGTAGTCGCCTTTAGTTCTGCCTACATAAAATGAGGGGCATGCAGTACATTTAGCTAACTAGATCAAATTCGTACTGTCACATTCAGAATAATGATAGAATTCATATCTATATTTAGCATAGGGATGCATAAAGTGATTAAACATGATATATAGGTAGAGTAATTACAGTTCTTACAAGGATATGTGCCCCTCAAAATTTATAAGGTAAGATTCTTAACTATTGAAATTGAGGGAAGTGGCAATTTATAACACAGCTGTTGTTTTAAATTCCATTCATTCCTAAAAAATATTCTTGGAGAAGTACCAGCAATCTGTTTAATATCAAGTGATGTTATTAAAGTAGGCCAATTTTCTTTCACAATACTAATGATAGAACTAATATTGTTAGAATATCAGCTCAGAAAATATATTTTCACAGTGGATACAGCAGGGTCCTCAAAAGGCTCAGTTTATTTTTTTGTCTGAAAAAGTACACTTGTGTAAGTAAACTTCCCACAATAGCAGATGTTTGAATGATTTCTGCTGCAGTAGCCTTTGTTATATATATGTTGTATTATGCATAGGAAATAACAGCTAGCCAGCTCTCAAAATTTTAGGGCAACTTTCACATGTCTAAACCATTGGCCAGTTCAAGCTGAGCTGTCTAAAAGTCAAGTTTGGGTGCTAAACCCTTCAGGGCTTTCATGCAAACAGAGAGAGAGAGAGGGGAATCAAGTTCTGAAAGGACAATGCTAGGAAAAGAAAAAAAATATGTGGCCACAACTTGGCAAAAAATAAGACAAAGTATAAGGCAGTAGAAGGGATGTAGGGAATGGCTACTACAGTTGTGATAAGTCAAACATCTACTGTTATTTGAAGTTTGCTTACACAACTGTACTATAGTCATCCTTATGATTATTGCTGAAGACAGATTACCAAGGCTTGCAAGAACAGGGTGGTGGATGAAGTAATGGTCAACAGTCCCTGGGAAAATGGTCCTTTCAAGGCCTGTCTTGGACCTGAAGAGAAATCTAGTTTATTTTGTTTTATAAAAGTATGTGCATATGAAAATGTTCCTGCTTCTAGAATGCATCCGGAATCCAACACTTTTCAAAAAGCTATAATTGAAGCCAAGGTCCTGGTAGAATAAGCCTTGAAGCTGGCAGGAATAGTTTTGTTGTAATAGTAATAATAAAAGGTCAAAGCCAGACATAACCATTTAGAAACAGACTCTGTTGACACAGGTTGTTCTTTTTTCTTACCTTCATAAGAAAAAATAACTGATTAGAAGTTCTGAAAGATCGTGTTCTGCCACAATAGTATATGAGTTGTCTGTTGACATCCAAGGTATGAAGCATTCTTTTTCCATAATTGTGCAGGTTATGGAAAGAGGAAAGGGAGATGGTTAATTATCTTAATATCAATTCAGATACCACTTTAGGCATGAAAGAAGGGTAAGTTATCAAATAAAACCTATCTTTGTGGAAAATGACATGAGGTTGATCCACAGAAGAGCTTGCTACTCAGATACGTATCTTGCAGGGGTCAGAGCAATGACTAAGACTGTTTTTCATTTAAAAACCTCAAATTAGACTGATAAAGATAGTTCAAATGGAAAAGTATTGTATTTTCTAACCCAATATTAAGATTTCAAAGAAGACCCATTGGTTTTCTGTGTGGCTTCTTATGCAGAATCCCTTTCAAAAATATTTTGACATGAGCCTCCATTGAAAGAGTGGGATTTACTGGCAGACATGCTGAAATGGCTGATAGATGAACCTTGACAGAGGAATAAGACAGACAATAGGATAATGTCTCGCACAAATTCTGTAAAAACAGAGAAACACTAGCCCTGAGTGGGTGCTGGTTCTTTTTCTAGGAGCAGTGAGCAAACCTTTTACATTTGCTAATATATAATTTCTAGTAGCAAGATTCTTCCATTAGTACCTGCTTCACATCCTCAGAAAAAAAAGTCTAGCAGGTATTAAACTCCTATCAATGAGGCAGTCACTGTCATTAATTTGGGGAGTAGATGTATCGGACACACCTGATCATGTCTGAATAAATCCAATCTGTGAGGAAGATTGTGATAATCACTTCAAGCCAATCCCAAAATAATGTGAGTAGAACTGTTGTTTGTGCCAAAAAGAGAGTCACAATAATGATCTCTGGAGAGTACCTCTGAATCTTAAGGAATACCCTGGAAATCAGTAGAAATGGTATAAAGTCATACAGGAACATTCCTGTCCAGGAAAAGAAAAGAAAAGAAAAAGAAAGCGAAAGAGAAAAAATGAAAAGAAAAGAAGGTGTCTGTCTTTCAGGCCTTCTTGAATGAAATCCTGGAACAAAATTATGCCAGATGATTGTTTATAGAGGAGGTAAAAATATCTACTTGAGGCGCTCTCCAGTGATGTGTCTAATCTTGTGAGACCCTCTGATTCAGTTTCTATGCATAGATAAATAGGTTCATAGATGGTTACTAGGCCAGCAGCCCTTGAACTCTTGCAAGACTAGCCATAGTTATCCCGAGTTGCCCAATTGTTGGTGGTTAGGTGAGAGCGGTTTGCAGAAGTAAGGATCTCTGATAGTTAATATTGACTTTCTCTGTCCAGAACAGACATAGGTGCCATGCCAGGAGTGAATTTACAGTCACCAATCCATTGATCTAGGTTGCATTTGAAGAGGGTCAGGGTGGGGCTCTTTTTTCATGTGAACTGGAAACTTGTTCCTGAGAAGTAACAGTCTCAGGGAGATGTATCTATTTCTCCAGCATGATCTTTTCATGTCACAGGTTAGGTTAAGATCCCTGGAGTGAGTGGCCCTCATGCAGTTTGATTTATGAATGTGTAGCATTTCCATCTGGGCCAGGTCAGAGACTGCCCTAAAAGCCAGGCACAGGTCACCCCTTAGCAAACTGTAGGAAACAGAATATAGTGCCAGGGCTTTCAGTCTTTCTGTATAAGACTTGTTTTGTCTACCCTGTAATTTCTTTGAGAGAAACCTCTGTGGTCTCTCCAATTGTTGCAGGTGTCTGGTGAAGTACATGCAAAAGGCAGCATTGTCCTAAAATTATTGGTATGATGAAGGTTGTGTATAATAAAATTATAACATCCTCAGATCTAGATATGATGCCTTTACTTATAAAGATGTGCCACGTATAAGGATTTCCTTACTACTGTGGATACATGGTAGTCAAACTTCAGATTTTTATCTACCTGAATACCCAAATCACATACCACTGGTTCTACACTTGGGGGCATACCTCTCAACCTGTTAAAGCAAGAAGTCTGGAGGACCAAAAATAGGGACAATTTTTTAATATTGCTCTTACATATTTAGACAGTTGACAGAATAACAAGTTTTGTATTAACATGAATTTTTCTGAAGGGTATGAAGTCTGAAACTCAATTGTCTATCATTATTTTCTATCTTCAGTGTTTAATGATTTGCCTCTAATTTGCCAAAAAACACAATTTTATGAAAAAGAGACCAAGAATATAAGACAAAAATCTGGACATTCTGTGAAAATCTTTACAGTTGAGAGGTATGCTTTGGGGTCCTGTCTATAATGTAATTAGCAGGGATGTCAGCTTTCCTAAAGTGAAATAATAATGCACCATTTTGCATTTAGCTTTAATCCATGGCTTTGCCACCAATCATTTGTATGCATTAACCCTATCTGCAGTATACTAACATTGTTAGGAGATTCAATGATTGCTCCCAGTTTGCAGTTATCAGTGAACCTGGTCAGCCACAGGCCATCCAAGTTTGCCTGGGCATCTGCGAAATAAATTCTAAACAGTAAGGGGCCTGATACAGTGGCCCAGTACAGAACTCTTTGGTATGACACCAGATACTGGTCTTTTGATAAAAGGGAAATCACCCACTTTGACATTATGCATCCTGTCGGTGAGCCAGTAGGCTACCCATCTGGTAATGTAGGGGTTAATTGGCCATTGGCAGAGTTTCTCTATAATACCTGAGTGGGGGAATTGTGTCAAATACCTTGGTTAGGTTAAGATAGACAGTATTTTCTTCATCCAGGGCCTTGGTGACTATCTCAAGGAAGTCAACCATGTTTAACAGGCATGATCTACCTTTAACGAATCTGAATTGGGTTGGGTCCAGAGTTTGGTGATTACCTATGTGCTTGTTAATAAGGTCCATAATGATTCTTTCCATAGCCTTGCAGATGAGGCTAGTCAATCTTATGATTCTATAATTTTCAGGGTCAGTTGATAGTCCCACTTTATGCGGAGGGATTACTGTTGCTGTCCTCCATTCCACCATAACAAAGCCAGTTCGCAGGCTGCAGTTAAACAAGAATCTAAGTGGGTTTGTTAGGTCATGTTTTAATTAGTTTAAAATTCAACCTGGTATGTTGCCTGGTCCACTGATGGTGAGTTTTGGACCTTGGAGAGTGCTGAGATGACCTTCATTCTTGAGATAATAGGCTGAGGAATGGTGGCAAGTATACTTTGGGGGGGGGGTTAGTGGAGGGGACAGGGGGTGAAGTTTGCTCCAAATCTGTCAGCTAGCAGGTTAATTATTACTTCTAGCTGAGTATTGGTGGTGCCATTCACAACCAGTTAAGTGCATAGCTGGTTATCCCCTTTTAGATTTCAGATGTAGTTAAAGAATGCCTTGTTATTATCCTTAACTAGGGAGGCTATTTTTCCTTTTTAATTAGCTTTGGAGGACTTGACAACGATCTCTGATTTGTTTGTTTAAGCTAGAGAGGGATTTATTTCTCTGCTGAGCCAGTTCCCTCTTGTTTTTAGACATTAGTTTTTTTTCTCATGTTGTATAGCCTGTTTATACTAGGGATCTACCAGGGTATATTGTTTTTTTCTTGCAAGACCTGGTTTTCATCAGGTCAGGTACAGCTGATTATATTCAACTGCTTAAGTGATTATACAGGGAATTGGTATACAACTCTGCATAGGAGTCCATGTTATCTGCATTCAGAGGGGCTTTGATACATCTTATACCATCACTTGGTAGGAAGTTATTTGTCTTTGAAAAATTCTTAAGCATTTTTGAGCTTGATGGGTTATCTGGTCTAATAATTACATCAAGTGAGACCTATTTATGGTCCAATCTTACCAGAGAGGACATAACATTGGGAAGAGGAGTGCAATGCTTGACCATGTTAGCGACTAGGATGTCCAGAATATTTAAGCCCGTTGTGGGTGTGCTGACTAGCTGTTCCAGAGCATTTGCATTGATAAATTCAATGAACCTCTGAGCCAGCATGTTTGTGGTCGTGCATGTTTCCCAGTTGATGGTAAGATAATTAAATTTAATCATGAGTAAGGTGTTGGCCTGTATGGCAAATGACTCCAGTAAGTTCAGGTATGTGGTATGCTTTTCCAGTTTCCATGGTGGGGGACATATAGCTAGCTATGTTGTGATGGGGGGGTTAATTATAGTTAATTGGACACGGAGTAGCTCAAGAGAGTCATACTGTTTGACCAGTCTTGAGGTGTACTTATCCTTACTGAAGATGGGTCCGCCTCCTTCTTTGTTTTTTTCATGCTAAGTTTGCAGTCTAAATGTATGGAAGGCATTGTAGCCCTGCGTGGCCGGGGTGCTTTCTGTGCCTTTGAACCATGTCTCGGTGAATGCACAGAAGTCAGAATATTCCAAAATGAGGAGTGCTTCCAGGGTGTGCAGTTTCTTGTTTAGACTCCTAGCATTAAGCAGCAGCACCTTGAGTTCATCTAGAGAGGATTCATGAGGGTCTGCCCTGGTCCTGTTCAGGTCATCTGACAAACAATTTTTTCTTTGACAGGATGTAAATACCTACAGAGTGAGATTGTGTTGTAAAGCTATAGCCCATGTTAACATGACGAGTCTATGCAGGCGGTTGTTCTCAAGTTATTACAGTTACATATCCTGGAATTTATTAAATGATATTAAGTACCTACTTAAAGGAGAAAGTATAGGGAAGTTATTGAAGAATTTTATAATGAAGTTAATGAGGTCTCACTTCTTTGTGCACATTTAGTTTTTTTGTGCATTTTCAAAACAGGGTTCAGGCTTTTCTTAACAAAGAGCACATTTAACATAAATGCAAGTGTATGTATTTAATATAACACAGTTCATTGCTGCAATTCATTAACATGGATCACTGCAGTAAAGTATAACATACAGCCAGGCAGGTTCTATGAACATCATACATGGGTGTGCATAATATACAGTGGTTTATTATGCACACCAGAACTCCTGAGGGGATGGGCACTAACACGTAGTACAGCCAAGAACTGTACTATATTAAGGTACAATTCCTTACTAAGTAACTGTCCAGTATTTCACCTTACAAAGTTGCTGTTCCTTGTTACACTGCACTGTGCTGTCATACTAAGAATGATTTGCAGAAATGTTGTATCAGACATGACATTAAGTTATGGTCATTGCAATGTTAGAGTAATGAGATGACATGGTTATATACAAGATTCCTTTGATTGGCACTCAGCAGAATTGACGATGTGGAGAAAGGGATGGTCATGGTAAAATCTTGACTGCACCTTACAGAAACTCTACCATCAGTTGGGAGTTTCCTATAATGCAAAAAGATTTTTTTTTTTTTGGTGAGTAACATATCAGCAGGTAAGGAGGATCAGTGAGATATATGTACAAAGCAATGGCGAAATTTTCCAAAGTTTTTCGGCTTGGTCCGTTGTTTTAGTTGTGCTTATATATACAAAGCAATGGCGGGACTTGATTCAGCTCCTATAATTTGCATTCATGGGACCAGCTCTTACATAAATGATGCCAAGTCACTAAACTATCAGCACAGCACAGTTAAGGATGAAATATTATCCACTAGACTTTTTAAATTCATTTCTATTTCATCTGCATCTACTCAAACTATCTGTATACATAATCCTGGTACGTGCGACTATATGACTTCATTTATTACTGTTTTTTCTTTATATTCTGGTAGAATCAGAGGCATCATAGTCAGAAATCGGTGGCTTATTGCTGATGGCCTAATGAATGGGTTTGGCACCGCCCCACTTTTTTTCTTTACAAGAGAAACATTGATGTTAAAGATAATTGTTGAGAAACATACATACTGCAAGCACTAGTGAGAGAGTTATACGCACTTTTAAACATAACCAGTCTAATGCAGCTATATACGTCAAGAGAACGAAAAATTTGTACATTTTGAATGTAATTTATTTATCAGAAAAGAGCATGCTAATTATAGATCATTGTTCATATTGCATTGCATGTTTCCTGTCCGGCAAACTGAAATAAAGTTACAGTGAGGAATCTTTGAACATTTAAACAGTATTAAGAATAAGCATGATAACAATGCATTTACCAAACAAAATTTATTTTTTAAATTTTCAAAATTTTATATTTTTGTATTGGAAAATGTAGCAAAAGTTTTTTTAGGGGAAGTAATTGGTCTGATTATCTTCTATTCTATTTAAATGACAATGTGTATTTATTTATTTATTTATTTTACATTTGTTTACTGGGAAAGTGTGGCTGGGTGCGAGCCCATTTTCATTGGAGGCCCGGGGAGAAAAGCCCCACATACAAAGTAGACAAAACTATTACAAAGACAAGTTGGGCAAATTATAAAAAAAGAAACATTTTGTAACATAATTAACAATTATGCAGTGTATACAAGTATAGTGACAAAAATAGGAATGTTACAGTTTAATGAAAATACAAGTAGACATTGTAGCATTTTATCAGGTAGAAAGTTCAAGTGTCAAGTCAAGTACACATATTTTATCAAGTAGAAGGTTCTTTAAACAGATGTTAATAATCATTTTGTCATTTTTCTAATTTTATGTTATTTCCTGCATGTATTTATATAATGAGACTGTTTTAATGTAATACTGCATTTCTGATGAAGTTCCTGATTAGGACGAAAGAGCAAAATTAACCATTAAAACAGCTTTGGTTTCTGTGGAATTGCTTATGTCAGTGTCGGTCAGTGTGTTTTTTGTTTTTACTGAGTCTGTAAATTATATGATTCTGGAGGGAGATCATTTGCATATGTTCTTTATGCTCAGAACACTATGGCTGCACGACAGAGATAAGGTCATGGAGATGTCTTACACCATTGTGTAGATGACCTTATAACTCAGAAAGGGCTTTGGTGTACAGTTCTACTGTACACTAATCATACTCCACAACTTACTACAATTATGAAGAGCTCCAATAACTCTAAGTATTTCAGAATGCCAACTATTAATCTGGTTTCTCATTCTGGATGGAGTTAATAAACTATTATGTTTTTTACTTGTGGACACTAAGCAAAAATAAATATTTAGTAGGCCTGTTTCTTCAACATTATTCGTAGGCCATTCTTTCCATTCTGATTTGTACTGCTACCTTCTCTTTGTACTCTTTTTCTAGTATGTACCTATAATAGTATTGTCTTTCTTTTTCACAAAGTTGACATACCTTACCTTGTGATGTCCTTTTGATTTTCTGTTTGCCTCTCATCCTTTATCATATTGTTCTCTTTCTTCCTCTTCCTGCCTTCTATAAGCTCATAGGGTCATAGATGTTTACTAGGCTAACGACCAAAAGGGCATTTTTAAGCCTAGCCATGCATCCCAACTCTCTTTCAAGTTCTGATACCCTTGATAAGTGTAAGCAGGGGTTTCAGAAGTGAAACATTTACAACCTAGGGCCTGGGAGAGGAATGATTTACAGATTGCCTATGTCCATTAGAGGCATAGGTATTAAACCAGGAATGAATTTCCTGTTCCCCATCCAACTGTCCAAGTTGCCCTTGAATTTGGTTAGGGAGGAACTCTGCTTCACATGAATAGGGAATCTATTCCAGAGACAGGGTAATCTCTGGGATACATACCTATCTCTCCAGCAGGTCCTATATATATCACAGGCAAGGTTTAAGTCTTTAAAATGGGTAATTCTGGTGCTGTTTGTTTTGTTGATATGCAGGAGGTCTATCAGAGTGGGGTCTGACAGTTTCCTGTATAGCAGGCATAGATCTCCCCTCAAAAGCCTGTAAGAGACAGAATACAAGGATAGAGCCTTGAGGCAGTCTGCATAAGACATTTTACTTAAGTCCTGTATTCTTTTAGTGAGGAACCTATGTGGATGTTCCAATTGTTGGATATACCTGGTTAGATACATACCAAAGGGGGCATTGTACTCAATGATAGGTCTGATGAATGCCAAATACAGTGGAACAATGACTTCCTTGGACTTAGATGCCATATGTCTGTTTATAAGTTGAGCAACATAGAATGATTTCCTCACTACTCTAAACACGTGATGGTCAAAGGCTAAATGACTTTCTTTGTGTGTCCCTAAGTCCCTGACTACTTGGTCAACTCTAAGGGGTGTGTTGTCAATATGATAGTTACCATGGGTGGATGACTTCATGAAGGATACTATTATGCTTTTTTTGGCATTTAGTTTTAGTCCACAGCTCTGAAACCAGTTGCTTGTCTGTGTCAGCCCCTCCTGGAGGACATTTGTGTCAGTTTTGGATTCAATAACAGCTCTTAATTTGCAGTCATCTGCAAATTTGGTCACCCAGAGACCACTGATGTTGGCCTTGATTTCAGGGAAGAAAATGACAAAAAGGAGCAGTCCAAGGACTGATCCCTGAGGGACTCCATTTGTGACTGGCCTCTTTGCAGAGGTGGACTCACCAATTCTAACTTCCTGGGTCCTGTTTGTGAGCCAGCTAGCTATCCATCGGCTGACATACGAGTTTGTACCAAAACTCTTGAGTTTGTCAACAATGCCTGAGTGGGCTATTGTGTCAAATGCCTTAGCCAGGTCAAGGTAGGCGGTGTGAACCATTTTGCCCTCATCCATTGCTTTGGTGACCTTCTTAAAGAAGTCCACCAGGTAGAGTAAGCATGATCTGCCATCGATGAAAGCAGACTGGATTGGGTCCAGTGTCTTGAGGTTTACTTTATCACTATTAATCATTTCCATGACAATTTTTTCCATGGCTTTACATACAAGACTAGTGAGACTTATGGGTCTTTAGTTTATAGGTTCTGTAGATTGACGAACTTTGTGCAGAGGGATGACTGTTGCTGTTCTTCATTCATGAGGCACAAAGTCTGTTTAGAGACTATAGTTAAGTAGCAATTCTAGAGGCCCTGGTAGATCATGTTTCATGCTACTTATAAGGCATCTTGGGATATTGTCTGGACCTACTGATGCAGTATTCTTGGCCTTAGACAGAGAGCAGTAAGGCCCTGTTCCCTGGAGATAGTAGGGGGTGTTATATTTGATAGTATTTCCTGAGGGAATGTTGAGGGGGGAGAAAGGGGTAAAGTTGGAGCTAAATTTGTCTGCCAGTAGGTTTGCTATATCTTCTGGCTCAGTATAGGTGGTTCCATTAACAATGAGTTCTGCACACAATTGTGTATTGCCTTTGAGGTTGCAGACATAGCTAATGAATGCCTTGTGGTTGTCCTTGGCCTGGGAGGCCAAATTGACTTCAAATTTGGCTTTGGTAGACTTTCTTTGTCCTCTGAGATGTTTGTTTAGTTTGATGAGAGTGCGTTTATTCTGCTGGGTGTCCCACCTCTTAATTTTTGCCATGATTGTCTTCATTCTGTTATATAGCCTATTGATTTTGTGATTCTACCATTGTGGCTTGTTTTTTGAGTTAGTTCTGTACTTCTTCCTGGTGGGTACAGCTGCTTCTAAGCAACTATTAACATGCTTGTACAGGGTTTTTGTGAAAAGTTCTGCATAGACAGCAGTGTTCTCAGGGTTATGGGGGCTTGAAATTTTGCCAAGTTATCATTTAATAGCAAGAGGTTAGCTTTAGAGTAGTTCCTGAATATTCCAGGTTTAACTAGGGGGTCCAGGTTTTATTTTTATTTCAAAGAAGACCAGTTTTTGGTCTGACCTTTCCACGGAAGATGTTACAGTAAGGTCTCCCATATTAGTGAGGAGCAGATCCAGTATGGGTGCACCCCTGGTTGGTATATTGACTATCTGGTTCAGGGAGTTTGGTTTGTGTTTACAAAATCCAGGAATCTCTGTGCATTTAGGATTCCCAGTTGATAGTGGGGTAACTAAGTCACCCATGAATATGGTATTGGGTTGGATGGTTAGTGTTTCTAATAAGTTTAAATACATGATGTGGGTTTCCTGGGTCATAGAGGAGGACCTATAGCTGACAAGGAAGTGATATTGGATTTTGCCTACAGATTCTAAATGCCTTGTTTTCTAGGTTAGGGAATGTTTACCCTGTGCTTGTCCAGGAACATCCTCACAGGACCAGGGTGCTAAGACTGGTCCTGTATGCACCCTGGCAAACCTCAATGATCAGTGGCTTCTGGACTTGGTTGAGGATGTGGTGGGGCAGGACATAGACAACAAACATTTTCAGTCAACTGAGGCTTCTGTCCATCAGTGGAAGACTCACTGCCCTCGTTAGGACAACCACTGCACCACCACAGGCCTCTTCCCCTGAGCATCAAGGTCCTCCAATTCAACACCATGTAACAGTAGAAATTTTGAGACCCTGTGAACTGGGGGAATTTGTTGGGCTGCACTTTGTCATCCCACTCCTTTCCTTATTGTTTCTCCTACACCCACTTACTTCCCACATATATGCTTGAAAAAAATAGGGGGCATATCCCTCCCAAAACCATAGTACTCCTCCTTTTCTACCCCTTACAGCTCAATCCTCTAGATATGCTGCTTCTGTATTTCCTTCTTTGTTATGTCTTTCCTTTTTCAATCTTTCTTATCTTCTCCTTTCTGTTAATTAAAGAAAATAACAAGGTGCCCATATAAGGATATCTCAGTATAGAACATATTAATCCCGTTTATTGTTTTTTTTTTTAATATTTATGTTAAAAGCTGTGGAGTCTGCAGCTTGCCTTATGTCTTTCAAGTATGACTGTGTATAGCCATTTTCATATGTAATATATGAGCATATACAGAAGAAATACAAAGTCGAAGGCCTTCATATAGTCCTGCACATATACTTAATGCTTATCTTCAGGTACTTTATGGATTTGCTATAAGTAGGCATGATTATCAACATGCCTTTGCATTTTCTTAGCCAGCATGAGTAATTTGTGCTTACTGTATCTGTATATAGGCATAGTGGTGCTCTTTATGGATAATCGCTAAGCAAGTGCGATGTCTGGGGCTATGAATACCACTTCATGTTTCAGTCATGTTTTTTTTATTTATTTTAGCTGTGCTTAAGTATTATCCTTGACAATAGCAATAAACAGACACACCAGCTTTGTTATGTTTTAATCTACAAAATGTAACATCCAATAGCAATGTATAATTGCTATAATGTATAATTAATATAATATAATAATATATGAATAATATATAATATATGATATAACAATGCAGTACAATATAATAATCTAATATAATATAAAAATATAATTAGTATATACTAATAAAAACAGCTTTATCATAGCAATCCTTTGCCTAATCATACACATTAAGATGGATTGTTGCACGTGTAATGTTATTATACAAACATATGTAGCATTCCAGCATTCAGAAAATACACATCTTACAAGAAGTACAATACCAGTCTCTTTTTTTTTACTCCTACTATACCTTTACACATAGACATGAAGTACACATGGATGATGAACCTTTCCTCTACCTGCACTGAGACACTTTTGTTTTCTAAATTTCTTTTCCTTCTCTGCAGTTCAGATTTTATTCCATTGTACCCCATCACCTTCATCCTACTTGTGTCCCTATTAGTCCCCCTTGCAGTTTCACTAATTCTTTCTCATACTTATAACCGTCATAAATTCCTTGTGTATGTATAAATTCCACAACAGAACCAAGATTCTATCCTCCAAAAAAAGGAAGCCAATCTGGTGGTCCCCTGCCATGAACAAACTCTACAACAGAAGGAAGGAGTTGTTGCAAAAAATAGTAAAATCCCAAGATTGCAAGAACTCCTTCGTCAGCCTCAGCAAGAAGGAGAGATCCCTTATAAAATCCTCCAAAGCCAGTTATGAAAATAAAATTGCCACTTATTCCAAAGACAACCACAAAGCATTCTACAGCTAAGTCAAAAATCTCAATGGCAACACTCAGATCTGCTCTGAGCTACAGCAGAATGTAACTAAATATACAGAACCAACCAATGTTGCCAACATCCTGGAAGATAGGTTCAGTGTTAACTTTACCCCCCTCTCACCCTCCAAAGGGCCCATCTTAATACTGGAAGAATGAAAAGCCCCTGTAATCACGGATGAACAAGTAAAGACCGTACTCTCTAAAGCCAAGAACACAGCATCCATGGGACCAGACAACATCCCAGGTTGCGTACTGCACGGACTACAGAATAAATTGGCACCCCACGTAAGTACCATGTTCAATCATAGCCTCACCTCAGGCTATGTGTCTACTGAATGATGCACAGTGACAGTTATCTCATTCCACAAAGGGGGTGCCACTGCAGAACCCAGAAACTACTGCCCCATTAGCCTGATGAGCCTGGTCTGCAAGGTCATGGAACGTGTCATCTTGGAGCTTATAAACAAAGACATAGGTAACCTCCAAACACTGGATTCCACTCAGTTTGGGATTGTAAAAGGTAGATCATATCTGCTAAACCTGAATGACTTCTTTGAAGCAGTTACTACAGCCGTAGACTAGGGCAAGGTAGTGCATACAGCCTATCTTGACTTCGCCAAGGCTTTTGATACCATCCCCCACTCTGGAATTATAGATAAACTCATTAAACTGGGAATAAATACCTATGTCACAAAATGGGTGGCCAACTGGCTCACTGACAGAACCTACACAGTAAAAGTAGCCAACTCCAAATCCAACGTCAGACCAGTGACAAGTGGAGTACCACAGGGTTCGGTCCTGGGTCCATTCCTGTTCAGCATCTACTTCTCTGAAGTGCATGCTAACACAGAAGGTCATTGGCTAACAAAGTTTGCAGATGACTGCAAACTAGGAGCCATAATAGAATCACCTAATGATGTAGACATTCTACAAAAGGGCCTCACAGAGACAGATGCTTGGTGTCAAAGTCATGGCCTCAAGCTCAATGGCAAGAAGTGCATTGTCATCCCCTTTGGGAAAAACTCAGTACCCATGGACTACCACATAGGCGGTAGTTCACTAAACACTGAGAGTGTGATAAGAGACCTCGGGACACAGGTGGACAGTAGTCTCTCATTTGATAACCACATCGCCACAGTAGGCAGGAAATCCTTCTACATGGTACACCTCATCATAAAAGATTCTCCTCTAGAAAAAAGGAGGTAATTGTTTCTCTCTTCTCATCCCTCATCAGACCCATTATAGAGTAGAATGCCCCATTCGGCATGTATCTCACAAGACACCTACAGCAATTGGAAAGGCAACAGAAATACCTCACTAAGGATTACTGGCCTCAAATATATGCCATACACAGACCGTCTCAAAAACTCCAGCTCTACTCCATCGCATATCGCCTAGTCAGAGGCGATCTCTGCCTATCATACAAAGCTATGTCAAACCCACAGCTGTTGGACATGCTACACTTAAAGAAATCCAAATCTCTCCAAACCACATGCTCCAGGGACCTAAACCTTGTCACCACAATAAACAGAACATGCTGGAGGGATAGATTCCTGTCCCAGAGACTTCCCATACTCTGGAACAGACTACCAATTAATGTCAAGCAGAGCTCCTCATTGGCCCTCTTTAAAAAAACTCTTGATGACTAGATGGGAAATAGAAAATTCACCCTGAGGATCACTTATGAGACACTGCTTGACAGGGGCACAGAAGAATAATTTTCTTGGGTGGCGAAAGCGATGGAACCTTTTTTGGCTAGGCTTATATAGGCCACAGTAGCCTAGTACCCACCTAAGAACCTATGTTGTTTGTCTGTCCTCTGTCTTCCTTTCAGTTCTTTATCTCAATCTTTATTTCATGTGCCATGGTTCTCACCGCATTCAGTTTTCTTTTCCCAATACCACATCCTCATTTCTTATTTCCATGTAGACAATTTACATATGTTTCATGCATTTGGTATATTCCCCATATATAAATATTCAGTCCCTCTATTTGCATCTGCCATGCATTTTTTCCCATGTCTCTCTCAATTTTTCTTTTATCATTTCCTCCAATGTTCAGCTCATCAGTACCCTCTGGCATTTGTGGTGGTTCATCTCCCAAATTAACACTATGTCCTGCTTTTCTCCTTTCTTCCCCATCCTCACTTAAATCCTGCTTTAATCTCAAACTCTGCCAGGAATGGTAGTATGCTTCTTGCTGCTTATCCACAGAGAACAAGGTAGAGTTTTCTTCATATGGAAGAAATATGGATTGCATTGTTTCCCTTTCTTTTTCTACTTCCATCTATCTTCTGACTGTTCTTGCCAGCTCTTCAGTCACTGCTGTGAATAGTCTTACTGATAGGGGTCCTCACTGTCTTGCACCCCACCACTCCATTTCCTCACTCCAGACAGATTTATGTTTACTGTTATCTCTATCTCTAGGTAAAAGTATCCCTTTTCTGACACTTTCTCCATTCTGCTTCTTCTCATTGTCTTTCATAAAAAAATACAACTTTACTGAGTCAAAGGCTTTCTGATGGAACAGTAATACAGACTATCTCTTTCATTCTTTACTCTCCTTCCTTATCTTTCACAAAATCTGCTACCTCCCACATTTTGTCCCCTACTGACCTAGATTTTGTGATGCAGTTCTGTCCCTTCTCTATGATGTGTGGTAGGATCATGTCCAGCATCATGGACAAGATGTTTGCCATGATCTTTATATTTACATTTATCGAGGATATTGGCCTATATTTCTGAGTGTCTATGCAATCCATGCCTTCTTTTGAATGTATCAAGATCTTTTCTCTCTTCAGTGATTGGGATATCTTTCCTGATTTTTTTCTATTAATTTCTTTTCTAGTTATCTGCTAGGGTATGGTAAACAGTTCCTCATTTGTAGAACACTGGTAGGAGTCCAGCTGGACTGCTTGCTTTTTTATGTTTCTCATTTGAAATACTGCTCCTCTGACTTTTTCTGATACCTGCTACCAGCCTTTTTCTTTTACAGTTTACAAAATGGCAGTCAGACTTGCATGTGCTCAATATTTCTACACTTGTGGAAACCCTGGCTTTTACCAGAAAGGCTCATCCAGACTCTGCTACACTTTGCTGTGAAGGAAAGGTTAGTTTGCTTATATTTTTTGTATTACTGTATTGCCTTTCTATATTTTGAATACTGTAGTTTGTTTTCTTTACCTTGTGTTTTGCTTGCATTCTGTTTTAACAGCATATTAAAACTTCAAAAGGGACAACAGCTCTCTCTGTTCTGAGTCAGGCAGAAATAAGAACTGATTAATTAAGGACTCATTCATAAGACAGAAGAGGTCATTTAAGGTTAATCACTTGTTAACAGAGGGGGTGGAGTTAGGAACTAAATTTTCTATTTAAGGAGTAAACTAAAACATTTCAGAGCTTTACCAGAAAGGCTTATCCAGACTCTGCTACACTTTGCTGTGAAGGAAAGGTTAGTTTGCTTATATTTTTTGTATTACTGTATTGCCTTTCTATATTTTGAATACTGTAGTTTGTTTTCTTTACCTTGTGTTTTGCTTGCATTCTGTTTTAACAGCATATTAAAACTTCAAAAGAGACCACAGCTCTCTCTGTTCTGAGTCAGGCAGAAATAAGAACTGATTAATTAAGGACTCATTCATAAGACAGAAGGGGCCATTTAAGGTTAATCACTTGTTAACAGAGGGGGTGGAGCTAGGAACTACATTTTCTATTTAAGGAGTAAACTAAAACATTTCAGAGCTTTACCAGAAAGGCTCATCCAGACTCTGCTACACTTTGCTGTGAAGGAAAGGTTAGTTTGCTTATATTTTTTTGTATTACTGTATTGCCTTTCTATATTTTGAATACTGTAGTTTGTTTTCTTTACCTTGTGTTTTGCTTGCATTCTGTTTTAACAGCATATTAAAACTTCAAAAGAGACCACAGCTCTCTGTTCTGAGTCAGGCAGAAATAAGAACTGATTAATTAAGGACTCATTCATAAGACAGAAGAGGTCATTTAAGGTTAATCACTTGTTAACAGAGGGGTGGAGCTAGGAACTAAATTTTCTATTTAAGGAGTGAACTAAAAAATTTCAGAGCTTTACCAGAAAGGCTCATCCAGACTCTGCTACACTTTGCTGTGAAGGAAAGGTTAGTTTGCTTATAATTTTTGTATTACTGTATTGCCTTTCTATATTTTGAATACTGTAGTTTGTTTTCTTTACCTTGTGTTTTGCTTGCATTCTGTTTTAACAGCATATTAAAACTTCAAAAGAGACCACAGCTCTCTCTGTTCTGAGTCAGGCAGAAATAAGAACTGATTATTTAAGTACTCATTCATAAGACAGAAGAGGTCATTTAAGGTTAATCACTTGCTAACAGAGGGGGTGGAGCTAGGAACTAAATTTTCTATTTAAGGAGTAAACTAAAACATTTCAGAGCTTTACCAGAAAGGCTCATCCAGACTCTGCTACACTTTGCTGTGAAGGAAAGGTTAGTTTGCTTATAATTTTTGTATTACTGTATTGCCTTTCTATATTTTGAATACTGTAGTTTGTTTTCTTTACCTTGTGTTTTGCTTGCATTCTGTTTTAACAGCATATTAAAACTTCAAAAGAGACCACAGCTCTCTCTGTTCTGAGTCAGGCAGAAATAAGAACTGATTAATTAAGGACTCATTCATAAGACAGAAGAGGTCATTTAAGGTTAATCACTTGTTAACAGAGGGGTGGAGCTAGGAACTACATTTTCTATTTAAGGAGTAAACTAAAACATTTCAGAGCTTTACCAGAAAGGCTCATCCAGACTCTGCTACACTTTGCTGTGAAGGAAAGGTTAGTTTGCTTATATGTTTTGTATTACTGTATTGCCTTTCTATATTTTGAATACTGTAGTTTGTTTTCTTTACCTTGTGTTTTGCTTGCATTCTGTTTTAACAGCATATTAAAACTTCAAAAGAGACCACAGCTCTCTCTGTTCTGAGTCAGGCAGAAATAAGAACTGATTAATTAAGGACTCATTCATAAGACAGAAGAGGTCATTTAAGGTTAATCACTTGTTAACAGAGGGGTTGGAGCTAGGAACTACATTTTCTATTTAAGGAGTAAACTAAAACATTTCAGAGCTTTACCAGAAAGGCTCATCCAGACTCTGCTACACTTTGCTGCGAAGGAAAGGTTAGTTTGCTTATATTTTTTGTATTACTGTATTGCCTTTCTATATTTTGAATACTGTAGTTTGTTTTCTTTACCTTGTGTTTTGCTTGCATTCTGTTTTAACAGCATAATAAAACTTCAAAAGAGACCACAGCTCTCTCTGTTCTGAGTCAGGCAGAATTTTTTCCCGCCCTCCCACCCATTTAAGTTGTCTTGTTAAATACCACTGTCTTTCTAGTTGCCCGCCTCTTATGTTAATGCTCAACAATACATCACTACATAATACCTTTTCCCACTATATGCATTGCGTACACTTTAATTATTACAGAACAGGTACTACATACACTGACATACTGAGTGTTTTACATACCTTATTAGTAACCTGAGTTGTCGTTGATGATAATTTAAATCCTATTCAGTTTGTGTTGCAATCCTCATTGTAACATTTTGCTGGTATATACAGACGGTTTGAATGTATGACAAGCCATCCTTTTATACTTAGATATCAGTAACATGTGGTATCCTGCCACCAGTTGGTGTTCCGGAGTAGATGATTACATGCACATCAGCTGTGCAGCTACTCCATTAGCCAATGACATGGCAACAGTGGTGTATAATTGAATACTCCACTTGGGCATTGTTCCTTTGCCCTACCTTTGAGGAAGACGGCCTGGTGTGTTGTTTGCGATGCATTGCAACAGCTATATGGGGACACACAGAGATATATTACCTTCATGACCCCCGTGGATTGTGTGTAACAGCTAGAGGATGTAGTTCTACATATGAGTCTAGTTGTTATATTTCTGAACATCACTACTTCTGCAGGGTTTGTACCTGATACATCTGTGAATGTTTAGGTCTGGCAAGGATGTTTGGGCAGCTCAAGGCTGTGTGGCTCTGCATAGAACATTAGGTGTTTTGAACTGTGCTCACCTGACATCTTTGGTATACTGTACATGTGTATCATACTGTGCTGTTAATCAGTAATTGGTAACACTTCCTGGTGTACACACAACCATCTGATATGGGAATATTGCTACCAAACCCTGTAACATTGGCGGCTGTTCCGTTGTACAACAGCAACTATTTCACATAGGGCCATTTTACTGTGTCTCTGACAAGGTATGTTAAGGCTTCTGCAGATGTCATAGAGTGAGTGGATGTTTGTGATGTTATTACAGTATGTATTGCAATTGTTTTGGGTGTGGGGGAGATCTAGGTGGGTGTACATAGCAGATGCAGGTGTGTAGGAACTGCATTTATACATATTCGATATGTATGTGAGGGCTCCTTCCCTATTTGAAGACCTATCCTTTAGTGGACTAATACTACTGCAATCCAAATTGTAGCTTGCTACAGATCCCCCACCATACCCCAAGATTCTCACTACACCTTTTTAAACATACTGGAAAATATTAAGATAGAACCAAACACCCTAATACTGGGTGATTTTAACTACCCTGCCATTAACTGGGAAAACTACTCATGTCCCAACACCTTTGCGCAATGGTTCTTGGAATTCATAAATTCCAATGCCCTGGATCAACTAATCCATAGTCCCACCAGGGGCTCCAATATCCTAGACCTGGTCATTACCAACATGGAAAAACAATGCTCCATACCTATGGTCACCCCCTCGTTAGTCAGGTCTGACCATAAGCTAATCACCCTTAACATCCACATCCCACCCCCCCCCCCCAGTAAAGAAACCACCATAAAAAACTTCTCCAAAGCCAACTTCATGCTACTCAAGTCAGAAGTGACAAACTTCATGACACCCATGCAGACGGGAACTGAAAGTTCAACTGCTGAATCCTGCACTAAGGCACTGTACGAGCACATCCACTCATGCATGAATCGTGCCATCCCAAATAGAACCAAAATGCTCTCATCCAAAAAAGGAAGCCAATCTGGTGGTCCCCTGCCATAAACAAACTTTACAACAAAAGGAAGAAACTTTTGCAGAAAAGAAGAAAATCCCAGGATGCAAAAAACTGCCTTACTAGCCTCAGTAAGAAACTGAGATGCCTCATAAAATCCTCCAAAGCTAGTTATGAAAATAAAATTGCCAAAGATTCCAAAGACAACCACAAAGCATTCTATAACTATGTCAAGAATCTAAATGGCAATGCTCAGATCTGCTCTGAGCTAAAACAGAATGGCAATAAATATACTGATCCAAAGGATATTGCCAATATCCTGGCAGATCGATTCAGTGCCAACTTCACCCCCCTCTCACCCCCTAAATGGCCCATCTCAATACCGGAAGATTGCCAAATTCCAGTAATAACAGCCACACAGGTACAAAACGCACTCTCTAAAGCCAAGAATACAGCATCCATGGGACCAGATGACATCCCGGGCTGTGTACTACATAAACTACAATATGAACTGGCACCTCACCTAAGTGTCATGTTTAATCATAGCCTCACCTCAGGTTTCGTGCCCACTGAGTGGCAGAGCTACAGTTATCCCAATCCACAAGGGGGGATCCACCTTGGATCCCGGAAACTACCGTCCCATCAGTCTGACAAGCTTTATCTGCAAGGCCATAGAGCGTATTATCATGGAACTTATAAACAAAGACATTGGCAACCTTCAAACACTGGACCCCACCCAGTTTGGGTTTGTGAAGGGCCAATCTTGTCTCCTGAACCTGATTGACTTCTTTGAATCAGTCTCCAGAGCCATGGACAAGGGTAAGGTGGTCCACACAGCCTATCTAGACCTTGCCAAGGCCTTTGACACCATCCCCCACTCTGGAATCATAGATAACCTTACTAAGTTGGGTATTAATCCCTATGTCACCCAATGGGTTGCTAAATGGCTTACTGATAGAACCCACACTGTAAAAGTAGCCGACTCCAAATCCAGCTCCAGACAAGTGACAAGTGGATTACCTCAGGGTTCAGTCCTGGGGCCGCTCTTGTTTGGCATCTGCTTCTCTGAAGTACAGGTCAACACTAAGGGACTCTGGCTAACAAAGTTTGCAGATGACTGCAAACTGGGATATTGAATCCCCAAATGATGTGGATACTCTACAAAAGGGCCTTACAGAAACAGATGCTTGGTGCCAGAGCCATGGGCTCAAGCTCAATGCCAAGAAATGTATTGTTATTCCCTTTGGGAAAAAACATGTATCCATGAATTACCATATAGGTGGCAGTACACTAAACACAGAAAGTGTGATAAGAGACTTAGGAACACAGGTGGACAGTGGTCTCACCTTCGATAACCACATCGCCACAACAGTCAGGAAATCCTTCTATGTGGCACACCTCATCACGAAGGGCTTTTCATCCAGAAAAAAGAAGGTCATTGTCCCACTGTACTCATCCCTCATTAGACCCATTATAGAATACAACGCCTCATTTGGTATGTACCTCTCAAGACATCTACAACAACTGGAAAGGCCTCAGAAATACCTCACTAAAAGAATCACAGGCCTAAAGCAGATGCCCTACGCTGACCGCCTTAAAAAACTCCAGCTATACTCTGTCGCATATCGTCTACTCAGAGGCGATCTCTGCTTAACATACAAGGCCATGTCAAACCCAAAGCTGTTGGACATGCTACACTTAAAGAAATCCCAATCCCTCAGAGCTACACGCTCCAGGGATCTAAACCTTGTCATCACAATAAACAAAACATGTTGGAGGGATAGGTTCCTGACCCAGAGACTCCCCAGACTCTGGAATAGATTGCCCATACATGTCAAGCAGAGTGCCTCTTTGGACCTCTTCAAGAGGAACCTTGACGTTTGGATGGGAGAAAGGAAATTCACCCCAGGGATCACGTCAGTCGCCCTACTAGACAGGGGTCCAGGAAAGTAAATAATGTGGGAAGAAATAGCCAGGGAATTGTTATGGCTAGGCTTGTATAGGCCCTAGGGCTGATAGCCTAGTACCAACCTATGAACCTATGAACCTTGGATAGCTTCTTAAAGATATATACACACATACTGATATACAGTATCCCTCATCCAACCTTTCTTTTCTGGGTACTTTTACCTCATTTCTCTCCTTTCCTTATACACCTCATCATAATACCACTTAAAGATTTCCCTAATTGTACTCACTTCTGCTATTTTCCTTTCTTCTTTCGCCTTGGTTTTTACTAACTCCTCCTTTCCATTCTTTGGTTTTATTGTTTTGCTAGCTGCTTACCCTCCATGTCTGACAACTGCAATTAATCCTTCTAGTAACATATTTAAGCATCATTTCTGTTCATGTGTATGGCTTCCAAATCTGTTAATGTTGCCTGTTCCTTCCATGCCTGCACTCCCTAACCTATCCTTCTCACTTCTGTTTCCTCAGTATTTCTCCTAGTTGCTTTCCCAACACTTTGATTTTTTTATTTACTTTTGTAACACTTTTCATACATCATGTTCACCCTGACTCCCACGTTGATTTCATCTCACCAAACCTTAGTCAGATTCTCTGTCATATTTTTTTTCTTCAGTAGTCTACTTTATTTTCCCATCCTCTCTCTGTCTTCCTTTTCTCCCCATTTCTATGTGGTCTGTCTTCACCTTTCTACTATTTCACTTTTTTCCTTTACTGTCATAGTTCTGTATTGTCTGACAGCTATCACAGTCCTGCATTTCCATTCAGTATGCTTGCTGGTATTCTTATTTACCAACAGAAATTTGTCTAGCCTTCTTTCTTGTATCAGGCAATTCCTGGTAATGCGTATAATTTTTCTCTAATGGCTGTCTTTTACTATCTTTCCCAGGTGTCCCTCAATCTTCCCTCCACATGTTCCCTAAAGATCTTCATCATACTCAAACTGTGACCCTTCATCACAAATAACTTGTCCTCCTATAGTTCCAGTCTTACATTAAAGTCACCCCACCCCCACATTATTTGGATTCTTTTTCTCCTTGCCTTTACCTCTTATCTAAGAATGCTTCGTAGACGTTTCAGTCATCCCAGTTTGATGTCTTTGTGTTCTGAATGCTCCAGCTTATTCAGTGGCTAAGCTGATGTACTTTTATGGTAAATTACTACCAGATCAGAAAACTTGCAGTAGAACTGAAGAAGCTTGAGAGGCTTTTCTTCCTTATCACACTGAAACATATCACATGCTTATCTATGGACAATTTAGATTCACTGAACCACCTAATAAATATATTTTGTATGTGGGAAGGAACCTGAGTAATGCAGAGATAATCTACATCTGCAGTTATATGATTTGCAGACCCCCACACACACACACACACACACACAGCAGACATCACAGCTGACCACTAAACTGCCACGCATCTTTGGCCTGCCAGTAAACATTAACTGCATGCCCAGCCAAATGAACTCATACAGATTTACCATGATTACAATGCATAAGAAGCAACAGAAAATGATGAATTCTCTCTTCCTCATAATACAGGGATTATTGAAAGTAATGACCAATCACACTAGCACAATTTCAATATCAAAATAATTAGCTTTAAATAAAACAAAAACAAAAAAAACAGAGACAGCATATGAAACTCCCAGCAGCTCATCTTACACCTTCCACAGGAAACTTATTCATAAAGCATAACTGTACCTTATATACTTTTACAAACTTTTATACATTATCAATTAATCAATTAATTAACTTATTACCAATTCATAATAAAGCTGACTATTGTATTTCTTTATTTAAAATACAAAGTGTCATTGTATTAAATAGCAAAAATTAATTGAACTTTTTATCATACCCTCTAAGTAAATTAATGACAGTTAAAACTGCATTTTAAGCCATCTACTTTTCCCTCATGAAAATGTAAATCTTGCTCTACCACTGCACAGCCAGAATTTCCTTTCTTAACATCTCTCAAATGTATGTTCTATTTTTAGCTTTGCTTCTTGTCTGTGCAATAAATTACTCTGATACTACACAATCACTCTTAATGCCAGAAACCACCATCTGACTCTGACAAATATTTCCATTAACTTTTAACTTCTATTACTAATAAATAATTTCCTTCTTTTAAAGCAAACAGTTACATGCATTACATATACTACAAGACTGCATGCCTGACATGTCCAGATTAGGGTTTAAAAGTGATGGATCACTACTGATATAAAAGATAATATTTCTCCCTAATTCAGTCCACATTTAAATGAAAACATCTCTTTTTCTGGTAAAATTTTGTTCAGCAATTCATCTGCTGATAGAAAATTCCAATTCTTTCTAACAGCAGTATTGATCTTTTCTGAAAAAATTGTATATTTATTCACTCAAAACATTGTTATTTTGCATTTCCTTTCACATTTTCTACTGATTTAAAGATTAACTCTTGTTCTTGATTTCTAAGTAAAAATCTCTCCTCTGACCCAACATCATTTTTGAATTTTTCTTTAGCCTCATCTAATGTGTCTTGTGTGACCACTTACTTTAACTTGTTTTCCAGATCTAACATTGCAAAATTTCTACCTGCTCTTAAAGTTTATATTCCTTTTAATAGTAATATATTCCTCTATGGTTTAATCAGGTGAAAACGATTAATACAATTATCATACAAAAATGCTTGCTGAAGTTTTCTTTCTAAACAATTGCGTATGCATGTTCATGACTACTTCTCCAATCAATGTAATATCTAAAGAAATCAACTCTAGTTTCTGTGATCTTGTGCACAAGTTCTATACCCTAACTGTTTTCACCCAAACTAGCCGTATAATTATTTACATTTTTCTGATCACCTCTACATATAAATAAGAAATCATCAGTGCTATTCCTATACACCACTATCTGTTCCAGAAGAAAACTTGGTTTAACCACAAATTCTTACTCAAATAATGACATACAAATATTTGTATGATCTGGCTCAAATGGGGTTCCTGTAGCTCTTCCTTGCTTTGTAAAAAATGCTGTCTATTACACTGAAATACACTTTGAATAAGGACCTTCACCCAAATATTGTGCTACTGCCTTTAAACCATATTGATGCTATAATGAATTATATGCATTTTTTGCGTCCACTGATAACCAATAAAATGTATTCCCGTAGTCTACTCCTTTAAAATTTTCCACTGCTTCATAAGTAGTGTAGTTTCCCCATATTATTCTGTTTTCATTACGAAAGGCTTTAAAATCTTGCATAGCAACTAAATTACCCTTTCTTAAAACCCCAGCCCCCAAAATAATATATAGGTCTGTCTGTGGGATTCCCTCTATCTTTATGTACTTCCCATGTGACATAAAATAAAAATCTAGATGTCTTACAAATAAATTATTTATGTCATCTTCAGTAAAACTTCATAACTAGATCCTTTGTTTCAGTAAATCTAACAACTCATTATTGTAAATATTCAAAGGATTTCTTGTCAACTTTAAATATTAATTGCCATTATTCAATAGTTTTGTGCATTTTTTCATATTTCAAGTGGTTATAAAGCACTACATTTCCACCTTTATCCAATTTACTTATTTGTAAATGTTACTTTACATAATTTAAAATACCTTAAAGCCTTCACTTCTTACTTAAATTATAAACTATAGTATCTTTCATATATTAGAACAAACCATCTTACTATTCTTTTTTTACAAACTAGTTTAAATACATCAGTAACATCATTAAGAACTGGTGATATAAATTTACTAATGCTTTAAATTGTGCCAATGTTATGTGTTCATATCCTTTCCTCAAAGTATTAACATCTTGTATAAATGAATTGTCATTTTCTTCAAAAAACATTCAGCACATGAATATACAGATACATTTTCAAATTCATCCTCTGAGTTTCTTGTGCAGCTATATAACTAAATTCATTACTCACTAAGGAGTTCATTTCTTTTTTGTTTCTAACTCTTTTTTTGGCATACTGATATTTCAGTTCATTTTTTCTTATTAATTTAAATAAATCACCCATTATAGTAAGCCTACCTTTCAGAGTTTACTGCCAAACACAACGTATCCTGATAAATTACTAAACAATTAACCTAAACCATAATATCTTACTCAAACTGACTTCACAACTTAACTCACCCCCTACTTCTACTCTAATAACCAGCATCATGACCCTCGAACCTCTAGCCCTTCTTACTCAAATAATACTTCTAATTACCTTAACTTACATAAACTATATCAGCCAACCTACTAACGCAAACCACTGCCCCCATTTCACACCACTACTCCATCCTCTACAAGGTACACATCTACTGTTACTCATATATCTCCCAGTCTCTACCCCCTCAACACTAGCATGCTCTTCCCCTATAGACTCCTACCTAACTCTAAAAACACTGTTGCCAACTACACTAGTCTAATGTCCACAAACTCTCTACCTGTATAATACACCCCAAACAAACTAAATACCTCATCCATCATCTTATCTCTATCCTTCTCTCCGGGGACATCCACCCAAACCCAGGCCCCTCTACCACACTACATCCAACCCCCCCCCCCAAGCAACAGGCAAACCCCTCCACTTCTCAGCTCTAAATGCTCAGAGCCTATGTAACAAAATTCCAAACCTTCATGCCTGGCTTCTACATAACCAGCCCGATATTCTCTCCATCTCAGAAAACTGGCATAAGCCCCACATACAAGATTCTGAAATAACTCCTCCCAACTACTGCATGTTAAGGAACGACAGAACATAAAATAGGGAGGTGGTGTAGTACTCCTTTACTTGGCATCCCTCTTAGTCACCCTCTATACCAAACCCTTTCCCAAATTTGGCAAGGCAGAAATAATGCCAGCCCTACTCCACCTAAACAAGCATAAACTCATATTTGTTCTCTCCCTCTGTATTCCCCCTGGCGACAATATCTCATCCCTTGAAGATATTCTCTCCTGGGTCTCTGCCAACATTACTCATGAAACCATAATCCTGGGGGACATGAACATAAACTGGGCCACAACCTAATCTCCCTCTAACTCACTCAATATTAACTTATATAACTTTACACAACTAATGAATTCCACTACCAGGCCTTCCAAGAACTCATCACTGGAACTACAATAGACTGGATTCTAGTATCCCATCCTCACTATATCTCTGATAGTGGTATTCTCCCAGACCCACTTGCTGACCATTTCCCCACTTTTGCCCACTGTCTCCCCTCTTCTATACAACTAACTCACACCTATATTTCCACTTGTTGCCTAAAGAACTTCAATGCTGAAACCTTCTCAAATGCACTAAAAAGGACAAACTGGAACCCATAAAAAACTCTTTCCCTAGATAATGCTCTATTCTACTTTAACTCTATTTTCACAAACCTGCTCAACTCCTTTGCCCATCTAAAAACCAAACATATAAAAAGTAGCCCTGTACCCTGGTTAACCAAAAACACCTTAGCTACTATGCGACTCCACGACAAAGCTTGGACACAATACCACAAAAATAAAACCACTATCGCCCTAAACGAATATAAAACATTATTTCTCCACTCTCCAAACCAACCACACCACCAATCCAAAACTATTTTGGAAAGGAATCTCATCTCTCCTCAGCCCGGGAAAAAAGAAAACCCTTGCCCCAACCCAGATGCCTCTGACATGGACTTGGCCACCCAATTTAACTCTTTCTTCATAGAGTCCATAAGCTAACTAACATCATCCTTTACCAACATCTCTACAACCCCTCCTCAGCATGCTCCCATCCCTTCCTCACCTAGCATCCCTTGCCCCCAACCTTCACCATTCTCTATCAATCCCATCTCTATATCCACCATAAAAAACTCCTAAAATTAAAACCTGGTTCCAATGCCCATGATGAAATTCCCTCCTACTTCCTAAAAGTAGCCACAGAAGCAATTGCTCTCCCTATCAGCATACTAATTAATTGGTCTATCTCAGTAGCCAGGTCCCCCAGCTTTGGAAGAAGGCCTTTATTATTCCTCTCCATAAAGATGGCAATAATGACATCCCAAACTTTCGCCTTATCGCCATCCTATTCCCTATTTCTAAGCTACTTGAAAAGTGTGTACACCAACAACTCTTACCATACCTCATCAATAATCAGTTTCTTAACTCCACACAACATGGCTGTAGACCAGGTCAAAGTACCTCCACTGCCCTTCTCTCCTTCCTAGAAACAATCAACAAAGCCTGTGACTTTGGCCACTTTGTATCCACTCTTTTCCTTGACCACTCTATGGCATTTGACACTATTTCCCACAACCTCCTTTTTTACCAAACTCTCTAAACTTAACCTATCCCCTTCCTCTACCCAGTGGTTCTCAAGCTATCTCACAAACAGGCAACAAGCAGTTAAATGGAAAAAAGCTACCTCACCCTTCCTTAATACATCCACAGGGGTCCCCCAAGGTTCCATTCTAGGCCCCCTAATAATCGACATATTCATAAATGATTTCTTCCAAGCTATTCTGAACTCCAGTCTCATCCAATATGCTGATGATTCTACTTCCATGTCAACTCTTAACAATCTAACACAAGCCACCTTCTCTTCCACTGAACAGTGGATGTTTGACAACCATCTAGCCCTTAATGCAACCAAAAGAAAACTTATGTTATTCAATGTATCCAAAAACTCTTCCCTAGACAAACAATCCTTCATAATTACCAACAATAATAATACCCCCCTAAAGATAGTCTCTGACACAAAATTACTAGGAATTATCATTGACAATCAACTAAAATTTGATAAGCATCTACAAGCAAATATAAAAAGAAAAAAGAAACATAAAAAATAGGTATGCTTTACCACCACTGTCGTTTTATCTCTCCCATCACCAGGATTACATTAGCTAATAAATATCTCATCCCATCCCTTTTATATGGAGCATCTATCCTAACCAGTCTACAATCTTCACTCAGAACAAAACTCTCAGCTTGTTTTAACAAAATATCCAAATTTGCGACAGGTCATAGAGCCTCTTCTCACCACTGTAATTCCCTTCATCAGCTAAGTTGGCTAGAATTACCAAACTTTCTCACATATACCCAGCTCATCCAAGCACACAAATTCATTCATAACCCATCTCTCTGCCCCTCCCTAGCAAATACCCTTGAAATGCATAAACCAGATAGACTCCTAAGATCCATTTCCCAAAACCTAATTAAATTGCATAAACCAACACATCCTGCTGGGAATCAGTTGATGTCCTTCTCTCTTGCATGCCTCTGGAACTCTCTCCCTTCTCCCATCTGCACCACCAGCATTCTCGCATTGTTTAAAACATCACTGCACTCGCACCTTACTTCACAATGGAAATGCTCTTGCTCTCATCCAACCTAATTCTACCACACTTTCTTACTAACTTTCCAAACTTTGTTGCCTGTCACTACCACCTAAAGCTTTACATCCCTTGGGACATATTCAACCAATGACTAAAAAAATTACCTAATTGTAATTCACTGAAAAAAAAATCTGCTACTTACTGAATTAACCTGATATAATTTTCCTAATGAAAATCTTTTTTTTTCTGTATTATGTAACATCTATTTGAATTGTGCAATATGGGTTTGTACTATACAAAGTATGTATCTAACATTTAATTGAAATGTATATTATGGATTTGTGCTCTTTCTGTACTATGTATTTGTATTTCTCTGGAGCTTTTCTCCCCAGGACTCTATTGAAAATGGGCTCCTTGTAGCCCAATGGACTATCATGGAAAACAAACTGCAAATAAAATGAAATAAATAAATAAAAATAAATAAATTAAATTATTTCCTCATGCCAAAGTGCAAATATCTTTGGCAGAAAACTCAAACCTTTACCGAGAAATTCAATAACAATGTTTTCCAGTTTAAGGTTAGATAGGTTTGTAACCTGGAAGCTTTCAATGAAATTGTTTAACTTATCAGCTACCACTGTGTTTTCATCTCAGTCTTCTTCATTGAAACCTACAGGGGTTGATAAGCTTAAGATTTTAATTACATTAGTACCTAACTTATTTTGCAATTTAATACTATGTCACTTACTGTTTTAAATAACAAAATGCCATAGTCAGCTATACTATGAATTAGTAAGTTAATTAATTGCTTAACTGATAATTTGTAAAAGTTAATAAAGGTATTCAAGGCATGATTATGTTTTATGAATAAAAATATCCTCGTTGAAGGACATTGGGAAGTTTCATATGCTGTAGCTCTGATTTTTCTTTTTTTTTTTTTTTTTTTTTTTTTTGCTTTATTAAACGTTAATTGTTACTTTGTCCAGCAGGAAAATGATTGTCTGTGGGACCTGGGTATTCAAGCTCCTATGCAGAGGAGGAAAAATGTCCACAAATAAAATACCCTAGGAAAGCCAAAAACAAATGGATGACCAGGTAGGCTGCCTTAATAAAGGTACTGTGGGATGTTGGTGAAGAAGCTGGACTACTGGTAAAGCTTTGAAAAAGGCTGTGCGTACCCGAGCACTTGTGGTTGAAGGCTGAGTAAAGCCTTTAGAAATTCTTCATAAATAGGTCGTAGTTCCGGCTGGTCAGGTTGCCTGCTGAGAGGAACCACTAGTGTGGCAGCTAGAAATAAAAGATGAAACACACAGAAAAAACAGACAAAACAACATAAATGTGGCTCGGCTAAGGAGCTCTGCTCGCCGTGGTGGCAAAAAATCAACATAGTCGAAGTTCAGATACTAGAAGGTCGTACATTATTGAAGTAAAAAGTACCAGAAGTACAATCACCATCGAAGCGTAGTTCTTTAATGGAAAGAGTGACTCTGAGGATTCTCTTTTATAAGAGTACCTGTGGGTGTGTCAGTGGGAGCCAATCAAGTGTGGGTGAAAAAGCCTTTATTGTGACTGGGCACGACAACTTCACATCGCATAGCAATGTTACTATGATGTTATGGAGCTCACAGAACTTGTTTCAAGACCTGCTCGTTTATTTATCACAAACACATACTAGATAGGCTTTTCCTGTTGTTTTCTTTGTAACACTTAGAGTGGTAGCATGGTTATATGTGCTCCCTGATTCGAGGCCATATAATTTTGTAGAGCTTCTGACTGATAATGCAATACTGAACTGCACTATTACATTTTTCCTTTTTTCTCACTTCCAGACATTTGGAACCATTTCTGACTGTTTTTACATTTGCAGCCTTTCGCTACCTAAACTGCGCCACCCACGTGGGGCTTTCTATTTACATAGCTGGCGTTTTTGCTGTCGCAAACTAACTTAATGACCCTGCACTGATGGCTTGTCTCTGTAGGCGCCTCTGTTGTTAACTTTATTTTTAGTGTTTTTACCAGCCATAATTTGCCCTTTTTTATCTTAAGGTTTGTCGTACGCCTAACCATGCTATGAACGCTTACTACTCAATCGTGAGTCAACGCTGTAGTAGTTAAGTGGTGCACTCTATGTCCCTAATCTTCCTCCCACCTGTGCCAATTAAATTACTACTGGGGCACCCCTTGTTTTTTCATATACATTGTAACCACTAGTTACTAAACGAAGTTCCCTAATGTTTTAATCCTGTAGACTGGTACCCTTCTTTTAAGTACTGTATCTGCCTTTAACCACTAGGCTTTACCTCCCCTGCCTAGATAGAAGACCCTATTTACTCTAGTTGTGGCTGCAATTATGCTACGCTATTCCCAATAATTTTGATGCATCTTTGGTACACTCTGTTGGAACTCCCGCCATAACTGTAACAGTATTTTGAGTTTAATGTTATAGCTTACCTTTTATTGCAGTTATCATAGTAGCTATAGTATTTATACCATTGATATTAAGAATAACCAGGCTAATATCTTGCACATTTTATATTTAGTTCTATAACTTTCTCTTATTACTGTATCACTGAAGTGACTTGGATACAATTTATTAATTATGTGTAATACCAGCTTGTTCATATGAGGGTTGATAAATACGCTACCTAGATTTTAGATTCTGTTAAGCAGATTTATGTGTTAGATTGATAGATGTATTTCTACTTCACCATTGTTGGTCAATGTGAATTTTTTATCTGTTAAGCGGTTTTATGTGTTAGATTGTTAGATATTTCTGCTGCTTTACGTTCCTTGTTGAAATTTTTCGTTTATACCTTTAAAATCTAATACCTGTGCTAACTCTGTTATTTTTTCTTCCTTCCTACCTGCCTACCTTTCCCCCTAAAGTTCCTAGCTCAATCTCTACTGAATCCTGTCCTGACTTACGCCCTACTGGTGTCGGACGATCCTGGCCCTGCCTACAGTGACTGAAAGTCTGCTTGTCTCCTATATTACTCTACATTCAAGGAACTGAAAGTAAGTCATGGGCTTTGCATTGTTGGTTTAATAGCCTCCTATCAGGTCTACCTACAGAGTCCTATAGTTTGCCTGCGCTTGTGTGCCTAGCAGCCAGTACCTCTCCTTCTCTTAACCTCCACTACCCCCTTCACACTCACCATTTTTCCTGCCCTTATACTATACTCTTTTTCCCTGTAACTTTTCTCTGTCCTATTTCTGCTTCCCCTTTCTCCCTCTCATTTACCTGCACTATCCACTAGGTGGCACTCTCCTCTCTCTGTTTCTTCACTGCTGCTTCTTCTGCCTCTGATTAGCCCTTTTTAGTCTGTAAAGTTAGTATTGGTTTTCCTATCTCCCTTAACCTCTATATCTACCTTGCTGTCTGTCTATCTCCTTGCTAACTGTATTGTTTTTACTCCTGTAACCTGCCCAACTTTTTTCCTGCTATACCTTCACCCATTTCCTCCTTACCTCCTACTGTATGTTTTCCTGACCTAATCCTCCTTAACTTTACTTATCCCACTGGTGCACTTTGGTTTCCATCTTACCCCTTCCTTTTTTACACTTTCCGCTCCTACCATACTCACCTGCATTTCTGATTGTCTCCTGTTCTAGCCCACCTTCAGTTGTTTCTACCCGCTCCGTTCGCCCTGCGGGCTCACTCTGCTCCCCTCCCTACCCCCAATTCCCACCCACCCCAGGGGTCCTTACCTTATAGCTCTCTTGACACACCCCTATCCTACCCTTCCAATCCTTCTCCTTCCTGCTCTGACTTCCTCCCACCCACACACACACCCCTTCACGACCACACACCCCCACTTTATTTTTTCCTATCCTCCTCTCTACTTCTTTCACTTACCCATCCCACTTTAACTTTTATTCCTTTCTCTGTTTTACTCCTATCCCCTCTTTGCCTATTCCTTTTATTTCCATATTTTTACTCAACAGTAGAATACCCCATTCTACTTCATTCCTCTCATACTTTTTACATCCATCTCTAATTACTCTTACTCCTCTTACAATGGCTCCCTACCTGCCAACCCAGCTTTTACTCTCATTCCTACTGTTTTCCACCCTATGCTCAGTTTATCTCCTGTCCTTTTTTGAGAAATCACTTGATGTCCAACCTTTCCATCCACAAAACACACTATAACATTTCTCATTCCACTTATTTCATATCCATATATTTCTTCTATCCCTAACTATCAACTACCTAAATTCCACAGACTCACACATCTCAACTATGTCTTGCCTTCTGATAACAAAACTAAAATACTAACCCTTCAAAAATTTAACCTCATAATCAAACCTATTAATCCTACCCTTCAAGATGGAGACATCCACCCTAACCCTGGACCTACTTTCCCTTCTCCCCTGGTGTCTATACCCAAACCCAATAATACCTTCCTAATAGGACATCTTAATACCCAAAGCTTAAACAACAAAGTACCATACCTACATGCCCTCCTTCACACACATTCATTTTATATTCTCTGCCTCTCAGAGACCTGGCTAAAACCTAGCACTAAAGACACTGAGATTATTCCCCAAGGCTACAATATAGTAAGACTCGACCGTCCCAAACGCAAAGGTGGTGGCATTGCAATTCTTTTTAAAGATCATCTGAATATCTCTACCCTTCCAGCCTCTCCAACTCAAGATAGCAAGATAGAAGCCATCATTACCAAACTCCAATTAAATTCCAAAAAATCCCGTTATATCATCTGTATGTACCTGCCTCCTGGTAACAATATACCTATCCTAGAAAATTATCTTAGTTGGATATCTGCTACCTATCCACAAGAAGCCATCATACTAGGTGACCTGAACATAGACTGGAATAGTATTAATGCTGAAAATCCTTCATCTCATATCAACCTTCATGGTTTTACCCAAACCATTACCTCAACTACTAGGCTCAACAAACATAGTAATAGAGAAAGCATTTTAGACTGGATACTTATAAACAGAGTCAAAAATAATTACAAAGTAGGAACCTTGCCAGATGATGTCAGTGATCACTCTTTAACTTTTATAACAAGAGAAAAGGCTGATTGTGTAAACCCCCACATTATAAGAAAAGTACACACCATCAAACATTTTAATCTAGACCTGTTTCAGACTGAACTTAGTGCATGTAACTGGAACCCCTTAAAAACACTTCCTCTTGAAAATGCAGTACTATATTTTAACAAAATTATTTTATTCATTCTTGACATACATGCTCATGAACGTATTATTAGAATGAAATCTAATACAGCCCCTTGGCTCTCCCATGAAACCAAAAAACTTATTCTCACTAGAAACAAAGCCTTGGCCAGATGGAGGTCCCACAGAAATAACCCTGATCTTCTACACTTCAGACAGCTTAGAAATCTAACTAAAAAGGCAGTAATATCTGACAAAAAAAAATTCTACTTCGAACTACAACAAACTCATCTTAATAATTCTAAACTTTTCTGGTCTTCAGTCAATAAACTCCTCTCCCCAGGAACTTCCAAAACACCTTCCCCACTAAATGCAGACCCTGATACCCCACAACAAACTGCAGATGCTTTTAACCCTTTCTTCACTGAAACTATACAAGCTCTAGCTAAACAACTTAATGCCAACAACTTCTGCCCACCAAGTAACCTAACAAACTCCTCCTTTAAATTCTCACTACAACCTATCTCTACATCTTACATTTACAGACTTCTTCTCAAACTAAAACCGTGTACTCCCTGTGCTGATAAGCTCCCTTCACTTTTTCTTCAAAAGGCTGCCAAGGTTATCATATATCCTATATCTATTCTCATAAATAGGACAATCAAAGAAGGAACCATCCCAGATATCTGGAAGGTCTCTCATATTATCCCACTTCACAAAGGTGGAAACTCCATTGACTATTCCAACTATAGACCTATTGCTCTCCTCTCACCTTTGGCTAAAATTATGGAGAAATGTATCCACCATCAACTTGTACAATATCTCTCTCTTCACAACATAATAGCAAACTGTCAACATGGCTTTAGACCGCATCACAGTACTACTACTGCCTTGCTCTCCTTTGTAGACACTATTAATCAGAACCGTAACAACAACTTACTCTCTTCTGCCCTCTTCATTGACCTCTCCAAAGCATTCAATATGGTCAACCACTCTTTATTAATTAATACTCTTGAATCTCTCTCTTTTGATATCCCAGCCATTAAATGGTTTAAATCCTACCTTACAAATAGAAAACAAGCAGTTCTTTGGGATAACCACACTTCTTCTCTTTTGCCCGTTTCTGTCGGAGTTCCACAAGGCTCTATCCTTGGCCCACTTCTCTTTTCCCTCTTCATTAATGATCTTCAAACAATAATCCCTCAAGCAACCTGCATTCAATATGCCGATGATTCTACGTTCATCTGCTCAGCATCTTCCACCCCAGAACTTATCTCTCTCACCCAAAAAGTGTTTAATACCGTAGAAACATGGTTCTCCGGTCGATTCCTCTTACTAAATGCTAAAAAAACTAAACTTCATTTTACCCCCACTTCCAGGGCCTCCCCCTTACATTTCACCATCTCCTCCAACAGTGCCACTGTCATCTCACCCGACACTTCAACTAAATTGTTAGGTATTACCATTGACAATAATCTCTCTTTTGACCAACACATTAACAACTCCATAAAACTAGTTAACAGAAAAATAGGATCCTTATATCAAATTAGACCATTTCTTACACCATCTACTAGAAATAGGATTGCTCACTCACATCTTATTTCTACTCTTCTTTATGCTTCACCCATCTTTACCAACCTCAAATAAAACAACCTTAACAAACTGGCAACCTGCTACAATAACATTGCCCGCTTCGCTACTGGTGACCCCTACAAAACCCATCACTGTCTTAACTTGAAACTACTAGGCTGGCTAGAGTTTCAGAACTATCTTGCAATCCATCAATTCACTATTGCCCATAAAATACTGTACCAACCAAATAATACCCCTATACTCTCACAACTCATAATCCCCTATAACAATCTCAGCTCTCTCCGCTCTTCTAGTAAACTCTTGACTAGTTCGATAAAATCAAATAACTCTGCTGGTGACTCCCTATTTACCAATTCTGTAGGTACAAAATGGAATTTGTTACCTACTAACATAACAAAGATTACATCATTGCTTCTCTTCAAACAAAATATTAAACTGCACTTCCAAAATCACTGGCTTTGTTCCTGTAGTAAACCTGATTAACTTTCCACTAGTACTACCTAACTTTAAAACTATCTCTCTTACTCCTTGTTTGACTCTTTTCACTACTTGGCTTTCTTTTCTCCTCCCACTGCATCCTCCCACTGCTTCTTACCTGTTAACTGTCTTAACTTGCTCTCTTTTCCACAACTAATCCCTTCCTTATTTTACCTTATTCTTAGTACTCTACTTTTCTTACCTCCTATCCTTGTTAACTTTATCTGACAAGTATTTTTTTAACTTGTATAATGTTATTTTGGACTGTAATTGTGTGTGGTAGTAATTAACTCATGTAGTAGTAATTTAAATTGAAGAGTTTGCTTATTTTTTGTTTTTTTTTTTACAAACTCTTTTACTAATTCTCTTATTTTTCGTATGCTGGTTTTCTGTATGTATTTTACTTCTGTGGAGCTTTTCTCCCCGGGCCGCTACTGAAAATGGAAATATCTCCAGCTAGACTAGCCCGGTCAACAAATGTAAAATAAAATAAAATAAACATCACATCTTACAATCTGATAGGTTAGATACCCTGAGCCAGCTCATACGTGGTTAGTAGAATCACTTTAAACCTACAATAGTGAAGTTCGGAGATGAGCTAAAATTAGCTAAAGAAAAAAAATGTAGTTAACTAAAAATAGTCTTGCTGTAAAAAAAATCAACCCTTGCTGTTAAAATACATTGTTAGGCTACACTTTTAGAAATCTTCGTCAGGATGGTGGATGACGTAAAAGAGCATACTAAGCAAAGCCAAGCGTACTAGAGAAATAGCAACAACATGTATGTAAAATAACATGTATGTAAAATAAAAAACAGGCTAGAAGACCAAAAAATAAGAACCAGGCTAGATATCCAAAAAATAAGATACAGAAACTAAAAAGAGAAACACAATAGTGACAATTTCTTAAATAATAGATATCAATAGAAACTAATGTATTAAGATATGGAACTGAATGAGGGCTGTTAATTAAAAAAACAATCTTAAAAAAGGCACTGATATGTAACCTGAAAAGCTAGAAAGACACAAAAAAAAACAGTAATACTGAACCATTGTAGAAAACATGAAAGACATGAAAGACAAAAAAATGTATAAATGAACCATTGACCAAAAACAAATGAGTCCAAATTTGCCAGGGAAGTATCAGACCATGGGCTGGAGATAGACTGGTGAGATCAAAACTGGCTGTCGCACGAAAGGTAACATTTCGTCGGTAAATCTGTTAGAGGTCCAGACGCAGAGGTTGTGGTATACGGTGTTGTATCTTTCTGAGATAGAAGACTGGGGTCAAAGATTCTGCATAGTTAAGGCCTGGTCTATTTCCTTGCCTGCAAACATCTTTGCCACTCGAGTTCCCTCTTCTCAAGCAGCGAGTTGTGGTCCTAGTGTGGATTTAGGGATGTGTTCAAGAACATGAAATTTGAACGTATTGTGTCCTAGGTTCCTGAGAGCATGCACTGCCAACTGGTTTGTCACTTTCAAGTATTTTAAGTCATGCAGGTGTTTTGCTATCCTTGTTTTAAGGGAGTTGACCGTCTTGCCCACATAGAAAGCATTGCATTTGGTGCACGCTGCCCTGTAAACCACTCCTGTGACATTGCAGTCGGCTCTGACATTAGGTGTGTAGTGTCTCCTGCCATTGGGGCAGTAAAAGCCTGCAGCACCGCTCATGTGTCTAGAGTGGCAAATATTTTTGCAGGCAAGGAAAAGACTAGGCCTTAACTATGCAGAATCTTTGACCCCAGTCTTGTATCTCAGAAAGATACAACACTGTATACCACAACCTCTGAGTCCGGACCTCTAACAGATTTACCAACGAAATGTTACCTTTCGTGTGACAGCCAGTTTTGATCTCACCAGTCTACCTCCAGCCCATGGTCTGATACTTCCCATGGCAAATTCGGACTCATTTGTTTTTGGTCAATGGATCATTTATACATTTTTTTTGTCTTTCATATCTTTCATATTTTCTACAATGGTTCAGTATTACTGTTTTTTTTCGTGTCTTTCTAGCTTTTCAGGTTACATATCAGTGCCTTTTTAAGATTTTTTTTAATTAACAGCCCTCATTCAGTTCCATATCTTAATACATTAGTTTCTATTGATATCCATTATTTAAGAATTTTTCACTATTTTGTTTCTCTTTTTAGTTTCTGTATCTTATTTTTTGGATATCTAGCCTGGTTCTTATTTTTTGGTCTTCTAGCCTGCTTTTTATTTTACATACATGTTATTTTACATACATGTTGTTGCTATTTCTCTAGTACGCTCAGCTTTGCTTATTATGCTCTTTTAGGTCATCCACCATCCTGACGAAGATTTTAAAAGTGTAGCCTAACAATGTATTTTACCAGCAAGGGTTGATTTTTTTTTTCAGCAAGACTATTTTTAATTAACTACATTTTTTTTCTTTAGCTAATTTTAGCTAATCTCCGAACTTCACTATTGTAGGTTTAGAGTGATTCTACTAACCACGTATGAGCTGGCTCAGGGTATCTAACCTATCAGATTGTAAGGTGTGATGTGAAGTTGTCATGCCCAATCACAATAAAGGCTTTTTCACCCACACTTGATTGGCTCCCACTGACACACCCCCAGGTACTCTTATAAAAGGAAATCCTCAGGGTCGCTCTTTCCATTAAGGAACTACGCTTCGATGGTGTTTGTACTTCTGGTACTTTTTACTTCAATAAAGTACGACCTTCTAGAATCTGAACTTCGACTACGTTGGTTAATTGTTACTTTGTTATTATTAAAATTAAATATTCTGTTATTAAGATCACATTTATGAAGTTAGTATACATAGTTTTTCAAGTAAGTTATGTGGTATCATAAACAATTTCTTAATAGAATAGAAAAAGGACATTAATCTTTCGGTTATCACTTTCTCTACAGTTTGCAAGAGAAGATACAAGCTGCTTGTCCCATATATTTTTTCCTGTAAATCTAAATAAGTGATTTATATTACCTGCTGTTTTAAATGTCATACTCTCTCAGTAGGAAGAACAATGAGGAAACTGCATACCAAAATTTCTGAGTACTTTTATTCAATGGACAATAAAGACAGCAGGGGTGCTTTTTTTTTCAAGATACGCTAGTACTTGTATGAATAATAGATAATTGTTTTAAACTTGCCGTAATTGATGATGTTAAGAATTTCAAGATAAGGTGGAATGAGAAGAATTAATTTGACTGGAAAAAAATATAGCTGACAGCTCAGAATTAATACCTGTGATCCCTTATTGCGCAATGTTATTGAGAATTTTAAGTCTCTTTCGAAGGAAAAATAGAAACATAAATCATGTGATAAAGCAAATAATTTCTTATGAGCAATTATGTGATAGGTCATGTGATCTTTTACAAGTATCTATGTGTCTCATTTTCCTTTTTATATCAATCTGAAAAATTCACTTTCTTCTTATTCTGCCTTTATTTAACAGTTTTCTTATTTTTGGATATCTTTTTAGTAATTTTTTTCCCTTGTGATATCCTGTGTCTAATGGCCAACACTGAATATATGCAGAATTTTAATTTTATGCTCCAAAGATTTAAATGCAATACAGACATACATAAATATTTTATGGCTAAGACATTCCCCGGGATTCATGAGGCTCAGTGCAAGGCCGGCGTAAGGCTTATGCCGGCCGTGCGGCGTATATATGGAGTAGTCGTGCCATATGCATATTAATGAAGGTGCACAGCTGCCACAGCCACATGCATAGGAAATGTGCGCGAGTGCATTGGGCATATCGAAGTTGCGCACGGAGGCATGTCAATGTCGGCTGTTGATGAGCAACCTAAACTGCTGAATATTATATTCCGCCTGCAATAGTAATCACACCTATCAGTGTCCGTGGATACTGAAACGTATGCAAAGCATGCAAGATAGTCCCTGCGAACAGAAAATGAGGAAGCAAACACAAATGCACGGTAGGGAATAACGGGTTCCTACCCTTGAACAAATGACATGAAAACCGTGTGCCTGTAGTCCAACGTAGTGTTGATAGCGATGCCATGTGGAAGTGAAACGTATCATATGTTAGCGCGCGCCAGTAGGTACGTCCAGCCCAATGGAGAGGGTCACCAGCTGACTCATAATGTGAGGGAGGGTACATAGCTGGGCAGATGTGTCCATAACAAAATACATGAGGAGAAATGTAGATATATGTAGTGACTATATGTCCGAATCATATCCCACAAGGCATGTAATAGTCACATACAAAAGATATGTCTGTATTTCACATACCAAATGTGAAAGGAAATAGAATATGCATGTAAACGAAACAGAAGGAGCATATAAACAGCTACAACAATAAGGACACATGTAGGTCGAAAGGAACAGTATGATCCATACTGTCGACTAAGATTACCACCTGTCCCACTTTGCGAGCGACAGTCCCTCTGTGGGCAGATGTGTCCTGACACAAACTTGTAAAAATGGCAAATGTCCAAAGATTATAGGACATAATTATTCCTTAGACATCATGTAATAGTTGCATTAAACAGTTTTTCTCTGTACGTATATTACATAAATATCATAAGAAACAGAATAAGCCACCGAAATGCTACAAGAATAAGCTTAGATATAGGCAAGAATTGTACGTTCTATCTGCTGAACTGACCATGGGTATGTGTCGGCCTGTAAAATGTGCTGTGTTCACCGCAAATGTCACACTGTGGCCAATTGAATAGGTGGAAACACTACCGTTGACTGTGGGAGGCATTGTCCACAACAGTCAAATATGTGTAAGGAATAGCTTGGACATAGGAAAAGGTGCCATCCTACCAATGGGTACAACAGGCTGGCAAAATCCGGAAGTCAGTGGTATAAGCCGAAGTTGTATGTGACACAGTCGAATGGGTAGTACCCGGGTATACCAACCAAGTAATGAAAGTGAAGTATGGGCGTGTACCTATGCGTGAGGTATAGCATGTGGAAAGCAAACATGGCAGGGTAGTGCACACAACCATAAAGGTACCTGACACAAGTAGGGTAGTCAATGTGTTACTCTGGCCGTGTCATGGGCCAACAACCAAAGTAGTGATCTATGGGGTGTGAGGAATTTGCGTGTGAGGGGTGGATGGGTAATGGTAAAATCCTCAAAGGCGATACTGTGTCGTATGCAGAAAAGGTGAACCAGAGGTGTACGAGGGGGCAGTGGGTGAAGTGGAAAGAAACACAAACACATGTAGAAACAGCTGCAAGACAAGCAGACAGGCCATAGTGTAGAACACAATCCCACAAACATATGAATATGGAAATGTGCAAAACAAATGTATAGATATGTCACCATCACATACCCACAGATTGGTCCTGATGGAACTGGCCATAACAAATGCAACACACCTGGATGCATAATGGCCTACCCAGCATACCCTCCACATCACACAACCTGCCCCCATACCAGAACGTCCACCAAATCCAGCCGTACTTGGCCTACTGGTTCGTTGCAGACACAGCTACACATAGTGACCCCTATGCATATGTAGTAGGTATTGTCACCCTAGGCAGTGTCAGGATTGCAAACCATGTATCCCCTGCATGATAAACCCCCTGCACATTTTCGTAAAGCCACAAAAATCTTTGGTATCTGCCTTGTTTTGGTCTTGACCAATTTTTGGGATATCCCTCATGGGATAACTAACCTGTGTAAATAGTAGAATGGGTATGACGACATGATGTCCAATCCTGTAGATATCTGGACACAAGTCAGAACGTGCAGTAGAGGTCCATGACACTGTCCAGCCCTAAGTGGTAATGCATAACCTACTACCCAGGATAAAACACCTTCCCGTGACGCACATGTCCCGACACGAATAGGCGGGAGAATATATTGCACACATTCGCATAGTGGCAAATGGCATAAGGGTGAGGAAGACACTGACATAAACAGGTTAACCCTGATCAAGTGTGAGGGACACTGACTGTGTGCAGGCATGACTGACCATACCTGCCAACCTGTGTGAGCAAGATATCTGGACAGAGCCGTGAATGCAAAGCCTAGGCCATGATACACGAAGCCTAAGGCATGTACGAGTAGAGTGAGAGTACAGCAAGGAAAGATGCCAAGCTATTCAGCAACCTCCTGTAGGGGTGTGTAAGACCGCCCATAACATGAACATTGCACGGACAATGTTGGGATTTACAACATACCCCATTTGTATGTGAAAGCTATGCAAATGATGTAAATATGCGATACATGAAACAGTAAGCTGTCCGTGCAAGAGCAGAGTTATGTGCAGAAATGTACCCGGATGTTAGGCGACTAATGTTCTGCACGTTGCCAAACGAAGCAATGACAGCTGCAAATACAGTATGAATACAGTCGAAGAAGCATGCCAATGTCCAAATCTAAGGCCAGTAGCATTATTGTCCATTGGATATCAATAAAACTGTAGTTGTCCTCCCCCGATCTCTGGTGTGGAAGTGTAGCGCAGCGCCACGAGAACACGCTGCGCTTCAAAACAAGTCAAATATGTATAATATACATACAAAATGTAGGTTTAGTTAGATGTTAGTACACCATGCAGATGAATGGCAAGCTGGAGACAACATGGCTACTGCGTAGTCGTTGTTATGTGTGGAAGCACTCTGTCAGAGATGTAACGAAGCATTTGTAGGCAATCTGATGCAAGTGAGGCTGAGGATAGTGAATCACAACATGTCATGCCATATGGGCCAAGCCTCCACAGTGTAGTGTAGGATAAGGGGACTATTAGAGTAGAAGATAGGTGACAAAATGAGTGTTTATGTATAAAACACTGTAATCTTACTGGAGCAGTGTCACATGTTTGCTGTCAGTACTCAGTGGAAGAGGCATGGTATGAGTTATCCTAGGGAAAGTCAGGAGACTGACGGTGTACACCATGGATACCACCAATGTTACTTGCAAACCTGCCCACAGTGTGTCCATGCCCATGCACACCAGTAAGCCCGAGTAAGCATGTGTGTGCACGTCTCAGCCCATGTGCACGTGTTGAAGAACGAGTAAGCTAGTGTACGAATCGTGAAGCCCATGTAATGTCGTGTATGCCAGTGTACACATTTGTAAGCATGTATACATGTGTACTACACACTTCACACACATATTACACATTCAGACACACATGCTGCCAATACTACACACATCAGTGAAATGGCACATGGATGGAGAATACATCATCAGAATTAACAGTGCTGTAAACTATGCTACATTGATGGTCATAGCTGCAATGCATCATGCCTGCTGATTTACACACGGAAGTATCACACTTTGTGTTAACAGCATTCTAACATCAATACAGTGGAATAAAGCCACCGTCTGCATCAGCAGCAGGTTAGTCTGATCCTGCATCAATGTTACACATCACAGGTGGTGGCACACGTGACACCATATGCACAGGGTGTGGTGTTACATTTCCAGAGCTGTCATTGAGCCATCCAATTTACATGTAGGTGTGTGTGTGTGAGGGACAACGGTTATTGCATGGCCCAATGGTGATGCAATAGGTTTGTGTATGTGATAGCCCTAGCTGTTTGTGGTAAGTGAGTGTGTCTGCATATACACAGGTACAGCATGTGCCAGCCATATACAGGAGGTTGTGGGACAGTCACAGACCGTGCCTGCCAAGCTGTAGAAATCGCCATTACTTGCCATGGACACCCCTCCATGCATCCAACACTAACCCAGTCCTGCACCTGTCAATGTATACACATACAGTCCTGGGATCTGTACCACAACCTGTGGATAAACGTGAGTCAGTAATGTTAACCTGAGTTGCATAGAATTGTCAGTTACTACATACGGATATGAGCCATACTCATCCTCTAAAGTAATAACCACTGCTGACTGTTGCCAAGATGTGCATACGACCATTCAAAGGTGCTGTACTAACATTGTTTCCAATGCCCCTTGTAATACCCAACAACACAATAACCGGTCACTACACAAGTATAACCCATGATAACTACAGCACACAGTATGTGCACTATCACAGAGCCACAGCAGATGTACATACATCCAAGGTGATCACGTACAGATAATGCAGCACATTCAAGAGTGATAATCTCAACATACATATCTATATACAATATATATATTATATATATATATATATATATATATATATATATAGATACATACATACACACACACACACACACACACACACACACACACACACACACACACACACACACACACACACACACAACACATGTGGCAGGGTTGGGAGCAGAACACAAACATAACCACTGTACCACACAACAGCATTACGCAGTTACAGAATGTGCTTCCGTGATTAGTAGATCACAGCATTCACACAGGCATATGTCTAGCCTGCAGACAGCAGCATCAAAGGCAAAGATGCCGCATGGATGTTATGGAGAGTGAATACTGTAAAAGCAATGTACTGTTGTCATACAGCTGGAAACACACCCACACACTTGGCAGGGCTGGGAGTCGAACATACACCTAACTACCCTATCACACTACAGCATAACGCTTTTACAGAACACGCTACCGAGATTACTGAACACAGCGGTCCCAGAGGCATATGTCTAGGTGCGTGTCATCATCCACAAAGGCAAAGACATCAGTAGGAAATATCTGCAGTGTGAGGCATCTAAAAGCATGACTGAGTCCCCAGGTGGATGGGAGCATGCACGCGCAGACACACATACGCACACACACACACACACACACACACACACACACACACACACACACACACACACACACACTTGGCAGGGCTGGGAGTCGAAGAATACACCTAACTACCCTATCACACTACAGCATGACGCATTTACAGAACGTGCTACCGAGATTACTAAACACAGCAGTCCCAGAGGCATACTTCTAGGTGCGTGTCATCATCCGCAAAAGCAAAGATGCCGGTAGGAAATATCTGTGGTGTGAGGCATCTAAAAGCATGACTGAGTCCCCAGGTGGACGGGAGCATGCGCTCACACACACAAACACACACACACACACTCACACACACACACACACACACACACACACACACACACACACACACACACTTGGCAGGGCTGGGAGTTGAGCATACACCTAACTACCCTATCACACTACAGCATGACGCATTTACAGAATGCGCTACCGAGATTACTAAACACAGCAGTCCCAGAGGCATACTTCTAGGCGCGTGTCATCATCCACAAAGGCAAAGATGCTGGTAGGAAATATCTGTGGTGTGAGGTGTCTAAAAGCATGACTGAGTCCCCAGGTGGATGGGAGCATGCGCTCACACACACAAACACACACACACACACACTCACACACACACACACACACACACACTTGGCAGGGCTGGGAGTCGAACATACACCTAACTACCCTATTACACTACAGCATGACGCATTTACAGAATGCACGACCAAGATTACTAAACACAGCAGTCCCAGAGGCATACATCTAGGCGCGTGTCATCTTCCGCAAATGCAAAGACATCGGTAGGAAATATCTGTGATGTGAGGTGTCTAAAAGCATGACTGAGTCCCCAGGCGGATGGGAGCATGCGCACACACACACACACACACACACACACACACACACACACACACACACACACACACACACACACACACACACACACACACACACACACACACACTTGGCAGGGCTGGGAGTCGAACATACACCTAACTACCCTATCACACTACAGCATGACGCATTTACAGAATGCACTACCAAGATTACTAAACACAGCAGTCCCAGAGGCATACTTCTAGGCGCGTGTCATCTTCCGCAAAGGCAAAGACATCGTTAGGAAATATCTGTGGTGTGAGGCATCTAAAAACATGACTGAGTCCCCAGGTGGATGGGAGCATGCACGCACACACACACACACACACACACACACACACACACACACACACACACACACACACACACACACACACACACTTGGCAGGGCTGGGAGTCGAACATATACCTAACTACCCTATCACACTACAGCATGATGCATTTACAGAACGTGCAACTGAGATTGCTAAACACAGCAGTCCCAGAGGCATACTCCTAGGTGCGTGTCATCATCCGCAAAGGCAAAGACGCTGGTAGGAAATATCTGTGGTGTGAAGCATCTAAAAGCATGACTGAGTCCCCAGGCGGATGGGAGCATGCGCACGTGCGCACGTGCGCACGCACACGCACACACACATACACACACACACACACACACACACACACACACACACACACACACACACACACACACACACACACACACACACACACACACACACACACACACACACACACACACACACACACACACACACACACCTGGCAGGGCTGGAGTCGAACATACACCTAACTACCCTATCACACTACAGCATGATGCATTTACAGAATGCGCTACTGAGATTATTGAACACAGCGGTCCCAGAGGCATACTTCTAGGCATGTGTCATCATCCGCAAAGTCAAGGACACCGACAGGAATTGTATAGAGAGTGATCAGTCTGAAAGCATACAGACATATTACTGTCCCACGGAAGACGTAGACAAACACACGGCAGTGGTGTGATCGGGGCAACTAAAGATTTACGGAGCACTACAACAACAATACATAGACACGGGAGGTGCCACAGACAGTACACCCTTCAAGATAGTCGACCAGTGTGTACTCAGTAGGCATCCATCGTGACATTGAAAATGGACATCTGTTGCCTGGATGACCACCATGGCTATACAGGATGTTAACGGCCATGCCCATGCACAGAGGAGCATCACCGACACAAGGTGTCACTGGCCATAGCCACATGCTTAGTAATACACGTCGGTTCGGACTGTACTGTGTGTCGATCTACACAATGGCGTACCGGGCATGCTCACACACTTAGCAGTTGCAAAGGGCCATCTTGCATGCAGACGGAGTCTCAACATGCAAGGGCTCAGTTTGGATTGTCCTGTGTGTCTATCTACACAACAGTGTACAGGGCATGCTCACACACTTAACAGTTGCAAAGGGCTGTCTTGCATGCAGACGGAGTCTCAACACGCAAGGGCTCAGTTTGGACTGTCCTGTGTGTCCATCTACACAACAGCATACTGGGCATGCTCACACACTTAGCAGTTGCAAAGGGCCATCTTGCATGCAGATGGAGTCTAAACACAGAAGGGCACAGTAAGGTATAACTGTCCCAATGCACAGGGTGGTCACACACATGCAGTGACCAGTACACGCTCAGCTGCCATCACAGCTGTCACAGGTGCAGATCACAGATGTACACACCGCAGTCCACACTGTAGCCCTCAAGGCATCACCATGTCGTTGGTGCAGCAATACACAGCCATACCTTACCACAACACAGTGTGACACATGACCAGTGGACTGTACAGAGGTCTACAGCAACTGTGCAGAGTACACATGTACCGACAGGGTTCCAACAGGTGTTATGCATTGCAATGATACCACTATACATGACCAGGTCAGCTCAAGACATACCAGGGGCCCCAGGTCTTACACAGCTGTAACAGATGAGTGTTGCGGTACACCAACGAACACACATGTTTGGATATGTCATACATGTGATTGCAGTGGATGTGTGCATGGACCACACGCACAACACATATGTACATAGCATAGCCTTTTCTGTCCCCCATGCAGAACAGTGGCCTAAGCAATCATACACACACAAATGGAAGGTGGGTCCATGTCTGTTGAATGCTCACAGTACAGGAGGTAACAATGTTGACCGAGGACACATTCCCCTGTACTAGTCGCCCATGACACCCGTGATATCATACCACAGTCCATGTGTTATGTATGTCAACACACATGTCCACCAATAGCAATGCATACACACATGGCTACAGGAGACACATGTAGGACCAACACACATGTACAATCTGTACTGTGCTTGCAGCAACCATGCATGTGCAGTGGCCGATGTCCATAACACAGCTGTGTCTAACTACAACATGCAGTCGCAATGCAGCCCCATCATTGACACCTGTTTATGGCGGCATACAGAAAGTATGGTTGGTTGTACATCACGTATGGAGGGATCTGTGTACATAAAGTGGTGATCCACCTGTGTAGATGTATGTGTGCCGGGGATGGCTCACAGGTGTGTCACATGCCATCCTACCATGCCATGTGCAAACAGTACGCTATGTCACTGTTACTTGACGGTGATGACATAACGCATACACAGCGGTCAGGTGTTACCAACTGTATGTCACATGACACCTGTAAAACTTACATCCTCCCGTGTGCATATAGCAACACAATTGCCAGACATAGCGTTGGTACACATAATGCGGACAATACCGCTGCATGTCTATCAAACGTCTCATCACATGGCAGGTGTATCATTCCCAGCACTGCCATGTGTGTCCGTTTGTGTGACCACATATGCCACATATGGTGGGGATTATGTCCCAGTTGTTACACATCCCTATACACTGTTGTAGAGATCTGTACATACTGCAGTGTGGAAAGCATGAAGTCGGCAGGTGTGGTGCATCTCACACATCGGCTATCCGTATACACATTTCTGGTCACCACAGTGTGTGTGTGTGTGTGTGTGTGTGTGTGTGTGTGTGTGTGTGTGTGTGTGTGTATGTATGTATGGATGGCTGTCTGGTGCTTGGTGTGAGGGTGTATGCTACCATACAGTGAAAACAGGATCACTAACCCCTCATGGTGATAGAGTCTACTACCCTGTTGATGCCATCGGTCCCAGCCGTACTGGCTACCTGTGCATGTTCCTTCTCTGTGTCACGTCATGTGGGTGCAAAGTACTGCGAGGATGATGACCACATAGGCAAGGGTCCTCACCTCAACACTATGGGGTGTGCGTTATAGTGGTGTAAACCCCGTGAATGTGGCCATGTTCCTGTAATGTGACAGGGTATTACTGCTACACAGTGTGGCCTCATGCTATCAAATGGCCTCTAACATCATCATTGGCCAGACCACTGTGTACAACCCCTGCACCATGTCAACATACCTGTAATGTTTCCTGGTATGTATGCCACGTCTCTGTCCGCTGTAGCCTGTTCAACTGACCACATGCTTCAGGTGCAGTATATGTGCGGACATCTGTGTCATGTTAGACTTTCTAACAGTCAGGTTGAGGGTACGTTTAGCATGCTGATATTGCTATACGTGCCTGTGAGTACTCCACAGTTACACATGGGGGACTGCAAACACTGCTACCTGTAGGCACATGCCAGTACACCATAGGAGGGAACCAGGGCATCATTACCAACATGCTATTACTGTTGTAACCGAGACACATACTGTGAACATATCACAATGCATGCTGCACCTGGACCACATGGTATGACTGGTGCATGTCGACAATACACAACCGATGTCACATACACATCTCTCAGTATTCACACACAATCAATGCAACATACACATCCCACACTATGCATACACAAGTAATTTTAGATACACCTTTCACTATTCTGTTCACCCTGTGCATCAGACCATTTGAGCATATCCCTGCACTGATGGTGTGGATGAAAGCGATGTGGCACAGGCTTCATCATATGCACAGGGTGATACTGTTTGCCAGGGGCATAGGCTGCACCAATGGATGACATCATGTGTGTGGGTAAGGGCCGGTGATTTGATTGGACATGTCTGTTCCGTATGCATGTGGGTGTTCTGGAGCCCTACTGTTGTGTTTGCTGTGTGCGTGTATGTGTGCAGACAGTTCTGTCATTTGTGAGGCCTACACAAGGGTATTATCAACAGCTCCAGATTGTACAGACCAGGTTGTACAGCTCACTGTGACCGGCCACGTGTCCTATGCCTGCCAGGGGTTGCACGGGCACTACCAGGCGGAGGTACAGAATGGCTACTGTCCAACGACACATGGCCACTGGAACTGTGTCCCTGCCGGGATCATCCAGGGCCAAGTCCACATGGCCTGCTGTATCCTGGTGTGGACAGCGCAGCACCAGCTGCACTGCTACTGCTACCGGCACTATGGGAGCGGCCATGTGATGTGGCATGCTCACGTTGACCTGCACTAGGTGGTGTAGCTGGCATACGTCCACGTGGCCTACGCCTCACCCCTAACAGATGTTCCACAACAGACAGCTCAAGCTCACGGATTGCCATGCCACGGTCAAGGATTCTGACCATGTCACCCAATCATCTGTCCAGAACATCAGCAAACTGCTGTTGAGCACCTGCCAGTGCCTGGATGTTGCTGTTTAGGGTACGGATAGCAGCCCTCTGCAGCCTCTGCCCTTCTCTGTTCTGCCATTCGGCACATGCCTGTGCCGCCATTACAGTCTGGAACATGCGTCTGGTGATTCCAGCTGTTGCACTATGTCCTGCAGGTGCATGTCTGCCAGAGGTCCTCCTATGAGCAGCACCAGCCACATGCCTGTGTGGCACATCTACAGTCAGTACACTGCCACCATGGTGTGGAGACACACCTTCTGTAGCCACCACACATTCCTGTTCAATGCTAACAGATGCTGACTGTCCTTCCTCTATGGCCACTGGTGATGCGGTATGTGTTGGCAGCTGAACTGTGTGCGGGGAAGAAGGGGACATAGCTGGGATGACAACCGTTGGCACAGATTCAGCCCTGGACATCCCTGCCTGTACCTCATGCATATGTTCATCACAGCTAGCATCTGTGGGGACACTATCAGATGGACCGCAGGAGGGTAACACACCTACATCACCTGTGAATGCAAAGAAAGACTCTAAATTACAATAGACACACACTGACACACACATACTCTGGCACACACACACACTGATACACACACACTGACACACACACACTGACACACACACACTGACACACCATGCATGTGATATGACAGATGGCATGCAGCATGCTTGTGCTACAGCTAACAGCATGCAGCTCAGACATCAATAGTGTTTGTAAGCATACTCCCTGGAATGAGCACTACAGCAGGCAGGTGTCATATCATTATCCATGCAATTCACACGAGCATAGTAGTATGCATGCATCCCCCTGACATGTAATCTGCTGACATGTGCATTAACATGCATGCATGCCTGACACAATGGTGTCCTGACACATGTACAGCGTCGTACTGGGTATCACATTGAGGTGTTGTCCATATGCTCTACAGATAGAATGCATGTTGAGCAAATGTGCATGGGCATGGTAGGGGACTGTGAGCAGTCTACATTGCTGTACAGTGTAAAGTACAGACACTGTGCCATTGCATGGCATCATGAGGCATCTATATTGCTAAACAGTGCATAATATGTAAGCATTGCATATCCAGAACTGCATGCATACCCATGACATACCTGTGGATTGTGACCCACGATGCTGAGGTGTATACACACCACACCAAACCATGCTGTGTCATGTGACAGGTCACTGGAGGATATACAGATGACACCCCTGCACGATGACTGCAGAGTGTTAGCAGCCTGGCAACCATGTCCACACATAACGGACCTGTCACGTCACCATTTCACACATGACATTGATGTACCATGCACACAAGGTGCACAGCTAACAGTGATGTCCTTTTGCAGCAAGGGAAAAGTACAGTATCTGTGGCCTGGTGTCACTGTCAGTGGAATCTGTAAATGTGACTACTGTCATGCTATGACACAGATGTCATGTTCAACACATCTTATGAGGTAGACGTCACTGACACCTCCACTAGCTATGCACAGGCATTTAAGATGTGCAGCGTACCACATCACCTGTACAATCGGTCTAGTACGGCTGTAATTGGACCATGTGTGGACAAAGTGGGACAGGGTGTATTCACATCCCATCTACTGTGTGGCTACGTGTTTCCCGCCATTCCCCATGGCCATGTGTGCACATGTGTTGGTCATGTATGTGATGGCCATCTATCACACATGTCTGTGTTGTCCCATATGACATACACCCATAGATGTTGGATATGTCACCATCCACAGGGCTATGCAGGCAACAGGTGTATGTGTTGTATGTGGGGTATGGGTGTGACAATATTGCAACCAAAACGCTACATGTCTGAGACATGTCGGATGGAACATCACAATGTGTGAACCCATTGCAGGGGCATATAAAACAATGGTGACGCCTGTGGTCTGCCCATATCACTGCTTACTGTGCGGTAGTGTTTTGTGTACCACACGTTTTGTTCCACTGTATAGTACATATGCCTCCATTGTAGAACATCTCCACCATTGTATGCACAGCTGGACACACATGTAGCAATAACAAATACTGTGGTTTCATGTCTGTGTGTCATTTCATTTGTATATATTGCACATTGGTGGCTTGTGTGGATGATGGGTGATGCGACCTGTATATCCATTTATTAACTGGCCACATGGCGAATAGATCTATGCTTTGACATGACTGATACTGATGACAGTCTCACCTGCAACAGACTCTTGTCTGTGCTGCACGCCAGAGGTACCTGCATAGGGTGACACAGCAGTATGAACATTATCCATGACTGTATGACAGCCACAGGGTGCACAGTGCAAGTTAACACATTCGCCTGTACAATAGCATATAGTAAGCACATGTGTGCATACCATACCTCTCAACCTCTTAGAACAATAAATGTGGACAAAGCCTACTATGATGGGGAACAAGTAGGGACAACTGTGACATATTGCTCTTACAAACTTAGAATTTTGCTAGACTAATAGGTTTGCATGCACATGGTTTTTACATGGAATGTGCAGTCGTAAACACAAATGTATGTCATCATTTAATGACTCCATTCCTCAGCTATTTGCCAGAAAGGGACAGATATTAAGGGGAACACACCGACAATATGAGGCAGACATCTGAACATCCTGCAAATACCTGTACAGTTCAGAGGTATGGTGCATACACAGGGTAGCATAATGTAGCATGCAGCATGTGTGTCCACATACCTTGCATATGTTGTTACATTACATGCTGTACACTGACACATGCACGTACGTGGGATATACTGGCTATATGTCCAGTACTGACTTACCAGGCAACTCCAGGCTCATTGGTTGGGAGACACCCACCTCCACGATGGCAGCTAGTGTTTGTGGGAGCTGTTCTGAGGGTGTCCCCAGACTGGCCAGTAGGTCCTCTGTGTGTGTGAGTGGAGGCTGTGTTGGTGGCCCACCACCAGTTCCACCTTGTTCCCTGGCGATTGCAGTGGCACGCTGTTTTGCATGATGTATGAAGTCCGTGCAGTGTCTGTGCACCTGCTGTTAGGTGTGGTTGTGGCCAACCACTTCGTTGACCCTCCTGCGAAGATCCTGCCACAGGTCATCCCGCTGCTGTGCGTGCTGTGGAACATGGCTAAATAACACCTCGTAGCTCTCATGGAGGTACGGGATTAGGACATCATCCTCCTGTCGGCTGTATGTTGGTAGGCATGTATAAGGCATTATCTGTAAGACATGATGAAGGTGACAGGTCACATTTACAGACATGTACAGTGATACTGCTGCACATACATTTATAGTACATCTGCACAGTTATCTTTGCAAATCAACATGACACTAACACGACTGGCATGTATGTGTCACACACATGTAACACCCATTATGCATTGCATATCATCCCCATATATGTGTGTCACCTCATTAGTGTCCTACTGCATGTGACGTCTGTCTTCATGTGGGCATGTCTGTTTGCCTGCACTGGTGTCCTTAACTATCTTCACATGCCTGGATGTATCCACGGTAATGCTGTTGACCTTGATGCTGTGTATATGTCACGTATCAACACAGACACAGCCTTAATGGACTTGGGCAGTGACAATGCACCAATTACGCATGGAAAACTGTAAATGCATCTGTTTTGCCACAGACATCTACACTGCACTGTACAGCTGTTCAACATCCTGCCATGGATCGCCCGTGTTGCACATGTGATAGACATGGGACAATGGCTAGTCGGACGTCATTTGCAGGTAAGGTTATTGGCTATAGCATGTACGGGCTGGGTTTACTAGCTGTATCCGACACCCATTACGCCACCGCGAGGGGCATCAGTGACACATTACTGATCCAGATAGTTAATACTACATCTACCATACGGCCATCACACCATGTATGACAGGGATGATATGTGCAGCTATGTGGACAAGGCTGCATGGTATGGTGGGAGTATGTCACAGGTATGGTACAGGGATCTGTCCAGCATGTGGCCATCCTAGTCATAGGACGGTGGTTGTCCATGACATATGTCTTTCAGATCAGGCTATGGACCTGTAGCATGTCCAACAGCATAGTGTGGCATATGTCTGTATGCAAGGTGGATAGAATGCTGCATACTGGAGGTGAGTATTTTGGAGGCTGGTATCGGCCATCCACGCATGGGCCCTACCCCTGGAGGGTGATATGTGTTCCAATATTGGTCACACGGGTGCTGTGTATGCCTGTCCAATGATCTCCGTGCTCATGGATACTACCCTGTCATGTCATGGGTACTTCAGATGACTACCTAAAGGCCAGGGAGATGTCTCCAGCTCAGGGAGGTGTACTGCACAACACCATCCCTAACACAGTGTCCATAATGTTGACCACAGCCTAGATGTTACTTAATGGGTACAGGGGTATTCCTCTAGTGGTATCATTGCTGATATCATCCACCAGAATGTGCACATATGTCACACACCTCACACACACAGCCCATTCTGTATGTTGTTCACAAAACTGTGACAACTATTGCCCATAGGTCATGGCCATTCACATCCTCACATACACAGATGGCTGACATTTGTCTGTGTGGTATGGGCTACAATGCGGGTGGGGTACAACACATTAACCCTGGTTTACTGTCGCTGACACCGTGTGATATGCACGTCACTGTAGCACCTTTAGTAGTTGTGAGTCTGTCAACAGGCCACTAGTAGAACACTCCTGTGACATACAAAGGCATTTGTAGTCAAACATCCGTACTGTCTTGTACATCTGTACTGCTAACATCTACATTGATAATGGTTCATGGAATTGCAGACCATACCCAGCAGTGTTCTGATGCGGTGCCACTAATCATGACTGTCATCAACACTTGTGGGTTGATATTATCCAACACCCTATCTGTATTGTATGGGCATGCTCGGCACTTGTTCAGAGCTTCTTGGCACGTTATGAGCTACTGCTTAGTTTAGCACCCATTTCACAGCAGTCCTCACAGGTACTCTGTCTGTCCATACATTTCCAGCTTGCTTACAGTACAACAGCTGTCGTACACATATCACTCACATATCTCATGAGACATGGTGGTTTATACGGCGTGTCCACCTGGCACGTACCACTTATATACAGGCATGTCCAACTGGCACGTAACAGTGCTATTGCCTGTCACTATGATGACTATGTTGTACATGTGGCAATAGAACTATTCTCATGTACACAGTCAATGCACACCTCCCAACATACAACAGTACAGCTTGTGGGGGATGCACATATGCAGCCCTGCTGAGGGTTATACTGTCACCAACCCTGACTGCACCTGTCAGTCATGTGGGGATGTGCAACATTCGCAACACACCCCACTCATCACATAGTCCCACACGATCCCCAGCACAGGCCACACATACGGAGACACCTTGTACAGTACCCCTCCATACTCTGTGTAGGCACCAATGGCAGCCCACATCGCCAAACACAACCACACCAACCTATAGCCCACAGACACGTGTGCCCATCACATACAGCCAATAGGGTGTCATAACATACACAACACACCTGTCATAGGTGACTGTCGGCGGTCACACTGCTGTTCCACTCAGTAGGCTACACAAGGCGATAGTCACTTACATCCTGCTGTCAGGTAACTGGTTCTGCAACATAACCTATGCACACATGCCATAACTCAGCAGGTACGATGTGACTGTCATTTTCCATGTTTGTGTGACTGAAGTTGTATCTCAGGGCACAGACTACGTGTGCAGGGATATGCAATAGCCCACCAGTGTTGTAGCCCTGATGGTGTGGTCCGAGCCCTGGGGAGCATTTTGCGGTCATCCGGACCTGTTAGCACTGTACAATGAGCGACTGTGTCACTCCCAACAGTTGTCCCTGCTTCTGCTGTCATTCCACAGGCGTCTGGTATACGTCCACTTTGACAGACCTGGTCAAACAACATGATGCTGTGGCACAGTTGACCTGCACCTGTCAGCCCTGGGAGTATAGATCACATGTTGGACTCTTGCTGCTTTTATACTGCCTGTCTTGCACAGTGTCCAATAACAGTCATCACCAGAACGGGAACTGGCTAGCAAAACATGTGGTCATGTAACACAATGCTTGACATCATCCTCTGTGATGCACGCAGGCAAGGCACACCTGATACTGCACCACTTCAATATCTCTGCAGTGACTGGGACCTGCCTCTTGGCTCTGCAGAGCACACCTGCAATGACTGGTTATAGACAGACCGTACCTCTCAGGCACGTACCTGGACTGGCACACCCACATCTGAGGTGTCCCCATATTCCACTATGTTGTACACACATCCTGGCTGGTTACTTAGCACAATGCATCACAGCTGCTCCACGTGCAAATAACTGTGTCCGGAACTGCTATGCACAGTATTACCAGCTGCGGATTCAACATACCCCATGGTTGCCAGACCTCATTTCATGGTGTACTGGACAATTGGACTCATACTGCTGCTATTGATGTGAGACTGACAGTAACCCACACTTAACTGTGATAGCCGCACATGTACCGACACATTAGGTGTACACTGTATGTGAGTCATAACCTCCACTCAGCTGGTTCGACCCATACACACCACCTCCAAGACCAACAGTATCCTTGACATGGACACTACCAACATGTGACTGCTGTTCCACACCTGGGGTTATCCCCTCATTGGTGGAGTCTGAACATATGCTACTCACCCTTGTTAGCCACATACCGGTACCACACACTTCACGGCATGCACAGTAGATGAGTACTACAACACCTACTACAGATGTTGTATGACAGCAGTACATGACGTCATGACACATGTGCAGGTGGACAATGCACATACAAATGCTGAGACAAACCCCAGTGCACTTCATTAGCACGTACACGACAATATGGATCATGCTATTCCACACAGAGCCATGATGGTATACACCAGATAACAGACACCACTCTGGGGGAGCGGTTCCATGGACATACTTTACAACAACACGTGGGGGCTGTTGCACAGTGGTGTACATTCCCAAGGGTGGGGTAACTCACTGGTTAGCCTCGGCAGGGCCACGGGATCCCTCATCACATTCTCCATAACTAGCTACGTACACATTACTGCGACACATTCCGAGATGTACCACAAGGCATTATGGTGGTATGTCAGTAGTTGTATGCAATACCCACATCTGCTCACACATACAACTGTCACTCTGGAACATGACAGTAACAGGTGATGTTGGCAGCATGCTGTATGATGGCTTCAGTGCTAACATTACACCCTCTCACTCCCTACGGGGCCTCATTCCTTGCAGGAACATTGTGGTGTACCTGCGGTCACACCTACACAGTACTGACCTGCACTCTATATGTCCTAGGGCACTGGCCCCTTGTCACCCTACAAAATCCCAGGCTGTGATGTCCACAGACCTCTGAATGACATGTCTCCCCATTGGGACACCATATTCAGTAACAGCCTTGTACCAGACATTGTGGCCCCTGACTGGCACACAGCGACAGTTACACTCCACACAGGTGGCACCACAATTCACGACTGGGACTATTGCCCTACACACCTCACTGGACTGTTCTGCACAGCTATAGGGCACATCATCATGGACATTGTCCGTGGAGTCTTTGTTGTGCTCCGGTCCTTCTATCCCAAGCTGGGTTGGTCTTGTTGGGGCCACAGCATGCCTCCTACACCTGCTGAACACCTTTCATACAGTCGCCAGAGTAGCTGATGATGACACGGGGGTCCACCCAGCCTACATTGTCTTCTCGCTGCCATTCAGGGCCGTTCTCCATTCTGGTATTGACAACATACACATCCACCTGCACATCAAAACATATGTCTCAGGATGTTATGCAAAGTGGCTAATGGACAGGACACACACACTGAGGGTGGCATACCATATCACATACTGCATTCCAGTTACACTTGGCATACCACAGTCCTCAGTCATGGGGCCATTATGTTTGGTATATGCTTCCCTGAGGTACAGGCTACCACTGAGGGGACTTCCCTGCCTAGCTTTACAGACCACTGCATACCAAGCACCATTGTTAATCCACCAGCTGATACAGACCCCATCCATACGGGTGTCACTGTGATGGATACCTGATATGAACATCATGGCCTCAACCTGCATGACACTTGGTATGAACATCACCTTTGCAGTACACCATCCACCCACTGGTTATCACATAAGTGTTAGTCCCCTACATACATGTCGCATTGTACATGTTCGTACTGCACATGTATGTCACACACACTCCTGTGATTACCACATTACCACTGTGGCGTGGATATCCTTCTACGTGTCCACACTTGTCTGTACTGGGTGTGTAGCTGGTACATAGGCACCCATTGTACCTCTGAACACCGGAATTATACACACATCCATGGGTACAACACCCCGCTTAGGGTGTACCTTACACAACAGCTACAGCATTACATAACTCAACATTAAAACGCCATGACGTTTATTGAGCTACGACAGTTTAAGTTTGCGGCTGAAGTACAGACACCACGTCTGTACACATTTGCGGACTACATACTCAGGGGTGACCTCTGCTGCAAAGACAGGGCCCATGTCTGCAAATATGTTAATGGATATACTCCGCATACGCGACATAAACAATAGCCACTGTGAGCATGATGCTCATGGATATGTGCACACACGCAACAGTGTGTGGGATGTGCTTGGGGGTTGCATTCCCAGACCAGACACTCTCCATGCTTTGGGACAAGATTCCTACGTACATCACGAATGGACAGTCAGTAGCAGTGTTCATGTGATACCTCACTTGGTGGATGGTGGACACATGTACGCCAGGGATCACTACAGTGGCTGTACTGTGCAGAGATGCAGGTTACACATGGCTCTTCTGTTCACAGGGCACTACCCTAGAGAGATGCCACTGGTGTGCACACTGTAGTTGTTGTTACACATAGACTTGCCAGACTGCATGGTACCCCACTATGAACCTGTGGAGCTATTACATGTTCTTTGTGCATGGTTACTGGAATAGCCCTTCCATTTAGATTAGCTGTCACACTATTGCAATGTCCCATGACTACAGGCCATATGTATCCTGTTATTGTACATGCCAATCATGTTCTTCTTTGTCTGTCACATCTCTTCTGCTATTCTTGTATGGGAGTAATGTTTGCGTCCTTTGCAAATGCACAGAGTGGATTACATTATTTATTTCATCATAACTGTTTATACATAAATTAATTACATACTACTCACATCACTATACGATACCTTTGGTATGCATCATATGCCTGTTCTCCTGTGTAGCATATCTGACATATCAATCTACTGTACTATACATTACACATATTTTACATGGTATCCCATAATTCAAAGCATACTTGCACAGCGGGACCACCTTAGACATGTCATTGACGTTATATGCCCATACACATGTGTATTGTTACAGTATATCCACATATACTATCCCCCTGCTATGGCACGTACTTGTTGGACCTACCCTGCCACTGACGGCGGGTCGTATGACATTGTTCTGTTTAAAGCCGTCATGTTGCATCCCTTGTGGTTTCTGTGCTGTTTACCTTGTGGCCCACTGCTGGACGCACAACTTCTACAAGCGTTAGTACAATCAGCAAGACATCACTACATAAATACCATTTCCCACTTTATGCATGGCAGACACTTTTAATTACTGCAAACCAGGCTATGCATACAATGGCATAACTTAATACAGAACATACTATACATGCAGTTAGTGTTCTACATACCTTGATATCGTTCCGGTATTTCGTCTCTATCTCACTCTTCTGTATCACTCTTTAAACTGTTTCACGGCATGAGCATACAGTTTGCATATCTGGCAAGTCATCCTTATATACGTCGATACCTGCAACATGTGGTTTACTGCCGCCAATTGGTGTTCCGTTGTGACTAATTACGTGCACTTCAGCTGTGCAGCTACTCCATTCACCAATTACGCGGCAACAGTGGGGTATAATTGAATTCTCCACTTGGGCATTGGCCATTTGCCCTGCCTTCGGGAAGACAGCCTGTATTGTGTTTTGTTGTGTGTAATTGCAACTGCTATGTGTAGAGCCAAGTGTATTTTGGAGTCATGTCCCCTGTGGATTGTGTGTGACAGCTTGAGTATGTGGTTCTACCTGTGACTGTACCTGTCATCCCAACCGTCTGATAACGGACTATTGCAAACATCTGTAACATCGCCGTTTGTTCCGTTATACGACAGATACAATTTTGCATGGCACCTTTAAATGTGTCTCTCACAAGGTATGTTAACAGTTCAGCAGATGTAATTGACTAACTGGATGTTTGTGCTGTGATTATGGTCTGTATTGCTATTGTTTCCAGTGTGGGGATGTAGGCGGGTGTACTTAGCATATACGGTTTTGTGGGGCTTGCATTTCTACGTAGTCCATATATATGTGTGTGTGGGCCCCTTCCCTAATTGCAGTGCTATCACTTAGTAGACTTCTGTTATGGGAATTTACTTTGGACCATTGTTAATTGGTTTCTATATGGTATGCAGGTGAGGTTGATACTTCCATACCTCCGGATGTACGGCGATATGTGCAGGGATATTTCTAAATGACTACTATACCGTGTATGTCTGTCCCAGATATTTGCAGTCATTGCAGTGGTGTTGGTGTCAGACCCTCTGTGGCATGGCTTGCCACCTTTTCATATGGCCATAGTTGGACACTTGCGGGTCACACAGTGGTGTTTACAGGCTGACATATAGCCACGGTCAGTACACAGGGTAGCACATACTTTTATCCTCATTACATACCAATTGTTCTTGGACCTTGCCTACTTATCAGTTTGCATGTAACATTTCCATTTCTTACATACAGGCATGAGTATTTCCTGCAACTATTGCATAATATTTGGGACATACTAATGTCCTAAACTCTCGGACAGTTGCCCTTTGTAATGTTTCATGTCAGGACCCACCTGCCCAGGAACGGGCTGTCCCTCCCCATGTGGGACAGGTGTTTACCGCATGCCTATGGCTAGCTATACCCGCACCTACCATAATCATCTACCTCCGAGTTGCCACCTACAGACACATGATGCGGACACACACACACACACACATTACAGTCACACGGAAACATACATGGCACCCTCAACACACACATACACAGGCTACATCACTCACAACCACAGTTGTACATGGTACTTATGTGGACCGCACCACCAGCAGCGGTGATTACATGTCCTTACTATCGTCATATTGCTAGCAGTTCTACTGTTCCAGTACTGTGTTCTTTCTGTCTTTCAGCCTGCTGGTTACGCGTGTTGGTGTGTGACATGTTCCATAGTTGCCGGTATCCTATTTATTTGTACCTCCAAGGTGTTTTGAATGTCGTTGACCTATCTATATATTTGCAGATATCAGTGACTCCTTATATATCGACATATATCACACTATCGCCCTTTCTATCTGTATTATATATATATATATATATATATATATATATATATATATATATGTGTATATATATATATATATATTTATATATATATATATATATATATATATATATATATACACACATCTCGGACAGGGGTAGTGACAGGCATGCTACGCCTTTCATTGTGTGTTTGTCAGTGTATACTGTGTTTCCTGGACTCCGCACGTTTGTGTCTGTACCTGTCACATTACACACCTGCCATAGGTTAAGATTACCTCCTGTCCCACTTTCGAGGGACAGTCCCTCTTTGTGCAGTTGTGTCCTGTGAAATATTTGTGAACATAGCAAATGTCCTGCGACTTTGGGGCAAACATATTCCCTATAGTTTATGTAATAGTTGCATAAAACACTTATTCGGTATTTGACCCACCTACATGTTACAGGACACGGAACACGTACCTGTGACCATTGCTAGAATAAGCGTTTTATCTATGCAAAACACTGACATTCTGGTTTTCGTAGTGGATGGGTGCAGACATCTGGCGTATGTCCCACATTGGTCATTTGAAATGTGGCAACCCTACCATACATACATCTTGGCTAGCAATAGTGTTGGGTGATTGTATACATGATTGCCTGTTCCACTCGTTTTACCCTTCAGAGCAGGCGCTGTTTGTTCAGGGGTGACTAATGCTGGTTTCACCTTTTCTGTACATCACTGACCATGATCTGTGCAGTGGTTGGTGAAGCTTAGCCCTGTTTCATGCATATCCATATAGTCGTATTTAAACATCGCTTACCAGCTGTGGGCAACACTTATTCCCTCTAACGTGTGCTACACATATTCTGATGACCTGCATCCAGAATGCATTACCCGTGCTGTCGGGATTATGTTACATCCCTTGCGGGACGTGGGACCGGGAACATGCACAACAGTCACTGCATGTACCACTTGGACATTTGTGGGTTGTACACGTATTATGTCATTTTGTATGTGAAGTACACTACAGCAGTTACTCCACACTACACTCACATGGATAACTCCGTTAGTTTACTAATTGATGAGTCCAGTTAATGGTATGTCCATGTGATGTTTACTGGCTGTACTCCGGCATTGGGTATGTATATCACAATTAGCTACACCCGATAATGTGCTACACCTTCATATGACCGTGGATGTAACATGCTGGGGTGACGAATACCTGTCATGGGTACATCCCCTGCCTTGACACAACATCCATGATTACATTTTGTGGAGCCCCTAAGTAACCCAGCAGGGAATCCATGCTGAGTGTGTGTAGGACAGTGCTTACACACATGTGCTCCCGTGATTGCCTCTGCTCCATTAAGCGACAGTTGCTTACTCTATGTTATTGTGACGGGAGTCACTGTTTGCCATGTTTGGTGTTTTGCCTCTGACAATCGGGCATGTACCTACCGATGTACCTGAGTACCTATACACACAGCACCGACAGATGCTGATAGGTGCATCTACTGTTCAGGTGTTGACATTTCCATGTTCCAATGGCTGTTGTGTGTACAATATTTTAGGGCTGCCTATGTAGGATTCCACAGTGGGCCATCTATACATCACAATTTACAGGTGGTCATGTTTGTTTGCCATCCATTGTACTGTGTGTGCAGGTGGAGAAGGGTGTCAGTCCATGGGAGCCTACACTATCAAGGTATGTGCTATGCGTTCCCACTTTGCCAAGGTGTAGGCATATTGTGCATGCCTCCATCTGCCTACTAGGGCTGGCACAGTGTGTCCATGGTCTTGGTCACTCTGTGCCTGTGTTGGCCTTGGCAACTGTGGTGGGCTGTGAGGCCCTCCCTCATTTTGACCCTGCTGCAGCTGTTTCCGCAGGATCGTATTATGTAGCATGGCACATACTATGAAGATGTGGGCACACATGCCTGGAGAGTACTGCAAGGCTCTACCAGATGTGTCCAAGCATCGAAACTGTGATTTCAGCATCCCGGACACACGCTCTATGATGATTCTGGTTTGTGCGTGTGCCTCATTATGGCGTTCTTGCATTGGTGTGTGTGCATTTTTGATGGGGGTCATCATCCACTGCTCCAATGCATAGCCAGCATCCCCCACAAGGTGGCCTTGTGGGATGTCCCCCCTGACAAATACCTGATACAGCTGTGAGGCATGCCAGATATGGGAGTCGTGGTAGCTTCCAGGGCTGCCAGCACACACATCCATGATAATGCCCTGGGCATTGCACACGCCCTGGCAGGTGATGGAGTGGAATCCCTTGTGGTTTATGTAGCACCTACCATACTCACCGGGTGGTGACTTGATTTGTATGTGCATGCAGTCTATCACACCCAGTACCTCAGGGTAGTTTGTCACATGGTGGAAGTGACGCATATTGCTGGCCAACTCCTCCTGAGTTTGGGGAAAGTATATATGCCCATTGGCATGTGCTAACATGGCATCCAGGAGCTTATATAGTACCCTGGATGCTGATGCCTGTGAGATCCCCATTATAGCTCCAGTTGGCCTTTGAAAGATACCTGTGGCTAGTATCCACAAGCTTACACATACCTTTGTGTCCACTGGGATGGGTTCCCTTCTGTTGTTTCTGGTTCTCAGGCATGGCTGGCACAGCTCTGCTATTTGCTGTAAGATGTCCCTGTCCACCCTGTAACACTCTACTATCTCCAGATCATGTAGCCCCTGGTAGGTTACACTTGGTCTGAACACTCTTCTCCTCCTCTGAGGCCTACGGTGGCTGTCGGCATCATCCTCCACAACACCGTCAGTTTGTAACACATGCTGATGAATCACAGTTATGGCAGCTCCCAACATGTACATTTTAAAAGTTCCCCGTCTGTTTACACCTATGGTGCAGTGTTTGGGAATACACAGGTGTGTGTTGGGTGCTTTCACACTTTATACTCTTTTGCTGTGAACACTGATGATGTCATAGGGTGTGTATGTACGATTGTGGCTACAGGGTATCTTCTGTGTTTTATTAACGGAACCACTATTGTGCTGCCTTTGGTGTTGCATTACATTTGGCTGCCGTGAATTACCTCCTGCCCTTCCATTTACATTTGTGCATGTTACACCTACCATTTGCTGGCATGCATCCAGCAGCCTGCTTTCATTTGTACTTTCCTAGACCTGGCTTATCTTGCGTAATGTGTTCTATTGCCAGTCTACTGTGGGTTTGCTTTGCTCTGCTATGACAGTTCTCCTATCTTTGCATTCCAAGTCCTCCCCTCCTTTCTTTGCAATCCTATGCATCACTATCCTGTTTTGCAGGTTTCTGCATGCAGGCTTGTCTACTGCCGTCAATTGATCACCGTGAGTTGATTGGTGTTAATTGCTCATTAGTACGCCAATTACCCTGCTTTGGCATTTCCTTCTTTTCTTCCCATGACCTTCCTGTTTGTGCTATTGTTCGCGGTGCGTGCATTCGCTTACCGGGTTTCGGGCATGTTTTCATCCCCATACACATGCGCTTTCGGGCACCATGTGTGCTCTCAGCTAAACGGTTCTATACCTTCCTCCCCACCCCTGTCCTGCAGCTTTACTTATCAATGGCCAGGCCAGATTTGCATTCCTCCAATGTGCTTACTGATACGGTGCACACCCCTCTGCTGATGTCATGTATCACCTCTGATATACTCCTCGGTGTTATAGCACTGCACCATCAGGTACATCCTTAATCCGGTGGGACGTTTGCGATTCAGTATTACTTGCCTTATTTGCATGGCATTGACTACAAATTCATAGTTACAGCACCGAACACAGTTGCGGGCCCTTGGCAACCCTTGTGCCTTGCTTGTGGTGTGCCATGCCTACCATTGTGTATTATGGTGGAATCCTGATTTGTCTTACATTGCGATTTTATGACATTTGTATATATTTCCTTTGTATTCCTGTTTGCGCACACATGCCCTGCGGTTGTACTGTGCATTACTGTGGACATAACATTAAATGTTGTTTTTCAGGTGTTGTGCATCTTTTCTTGTGCCATTGGCTGTGTATTTAGCCATTGGCATATGTTAACTTTGTAATACATGAGTCTGGTCCGCTTCCATAACTCCGATGCTCTGTTTGGGAAAATGTAAACCGTGTTTTTTGGTTTACATTTCCATGGGCTTGCGCTACGCCTGCACCACTTCATGAATCACTGTATGCCTTCATTAGCATGGTGTGACACTGCGCATGGGGTGATTTGCATACCTATGCCGAGGGCTGCATAGATCTGGCGTACGCCGGTAGTGCACATGGAATTGGTAATTACCTGAATCGCTCGGCGGACATATTTGGCATTATCCCGCATACGCTATGCCTGCACCTGGCGCAAGCTTCATGAATCCGGGGATTATGTACATCTTATTTTATATATGAGAGATTAAAAAGGTTATCACTTTAGTCTATAAGATATCTTAATTGTGATGTGACCTTAGTGGATAATATAATTTATGGTAAATACTAACAGTCACTATATGACATTGACATCACTCAGCATAATTTATTTACCAGGAATAATGGCTATTTTGATAGAACAGAAAGAAGTAATTCTAGAATTAATCCAAAATATTTTCACCAGAGACAGGGTCCTTTACAGAATAGATTAATTTTGTATCCAGAAAAGGTTGACTGTATCACTCTACATAGAAAAGCCCGGGCACAGTTATGGGTGTATAAAATATAGTTCACATGGTTCAAGATATGACCTCATAAACCAATAATGCCCGAGTTTGTCAACCCTTGTAAAGCTTTAAGATGGTAATATAAGTATATATTAACAAATAAATAAAAATGCACTTATTCTCTAAACTGGATTCCTCTTCCCATTCATAAAGATACCCCATCCTTTTTTATTCACATAACAAATCTTTCCCCTTCTACAAGCTCCATTGCAATGCTCTCTTCATAATCATTAGTTTTAAATTTGTTTTTGTTTTATTGTAGTTGAGGATTATGACCATTCCTGCACAGCTATAAAAGTCTGCCTGTATTGTTCTTGATAGTTAATGTATCCTTACCCTTTATAGTGATGTATGCTAGCTATATATATATATATATATATATATATATATATATATATATATATAGACATAGAGAGTGAGAGAGAGATTGTGTGTGTGTGTGTGTGTGTGTGTGTACATATATATATATATATATATATATATATATATATATATATATATATATATATATATATATATGTATGTGTGTTTTTCCTTTTTAATATATATTTTAATATGAATTTGTTATAAATGGATCAAATCATAATATCAATACGGTACCCTGCTAAGTCAGCAAAGCCCAGAATATAAAGTAAAATAAAAAGCAAGATTATAACAATGTTTAAAACTAGAAAAACTGTGGTCTCAGATGAAGAGATTTTTAGATTCTGTTATTGATAATGTATGACTTGTTGTACTTAACTGCCTGCTGCAAGAATACAGTTTTCTTTATAATTCTGGGGAGAAGAGCTTGCAGATGTCAAATAATCACCAACATATTTGATAAACAATGCATTTGTTACAATGGCATTGCAAAAGTACTTAACAATGCTAGCAACTATGTAACATGTATTTATTTAGTGCTATATATAAAATAATCCAAGTGGATTTGAACAGGCAGACTTATACACTAGCAAAAGCAATCCTGAATGTTAAATAATGAGCAATACTTACAGAAAATAAGCAAAGCTGAATAACAAAGAACAAAGCATTGCAGTAAAAGAGGCTATACAATAGTGCAAGCAGTTTTCATTGAGAACCAGTTAGTATCCAAAATGTACTAAAATAATGAATCTCAGTGTAAGTAAATGTGATTGAACTGTAATTCTCAGAACAATGAATATCGTATGCATTCATTTATGATTCAGTACTGTGAAACAACTTATGTGATACTAAACTTTGGTTATAATAATGCTTTTAAGTTTCTAGCTATCTGCCTGCTTTCCTGCTAGTATGTCAGAACACAACAATTCCACTAAGCATGATTTTCTTTTACTCCACACTTGCAAGCATTTTTCCAAGACCACAGCCTAACCATCTAGCCTGTAATGGACTTCATGTTGACCCATTAAGTAAACCACTTCCAGCATGTTCTTTCACCTCAGACTAAAGTGCCAGGATTAGGGAGTGATATCATGTATAGTGGAGACTGCAGTGTTGTATTTTGCTCCAACTTCCACATCATGGTTTTAACATCTGTGCCATAATCACACCTGGGACTCAAGTGTGTGTGACCACAAATGCCATCCCTGGTTTGCAGAGCAATACACTGATAAAGCAAAGTTATGTCACACTGGCCTCCTGAGCAAAACGGTGGCTTCTTTCCACCAAGTTTGGTAAGCCTCACTCACTTCCCTTCCCTGAATCAGTATCTTCACAACCTCAGGCACAAGCTGAACCCAGGTCATCTAAGGCAGAGTGAGGGCTTTATCTCCTAAGCCATGAAGCTAGCCATATATATATATATATATATATATATATATATATATATATATTATTAATATTGTTAGAGGATGGGAATATCTAGTCTGGATTTTACTAACATATTCAGGGTAGGATGTACCTCCATGTTTATTTGTCAAGCTATGATTGTGAATGGGTTCCCTGTGGATGATCTTAGATCATGCTGAAGATAATGCATACAAATATAGCTTCTTTAAGAGTATTTGTTTCACTGCAGTAATCTGGTGGCACAATTTAACTGTAAGACTGGCAACTGCTGGTTAAATTCTTATTCTTTTAGATTAAATTTAAAGACAGATATACAGTGAAAAAACTGTGATACTGACAAATCCCAACAGTAGTCACTGGGTTATAACCCAGATCGGGTTTACATAGAACTAGAAATGGTAAGTCTTTCAACAAGGCTGCAAAGCAGAGAGGGTACATTTACATATTATCTGTAATCATTTTAAAATGAGGTCATAATGATGCATTTACACTGGTTTGCTTTAACTAGAGCAGTACTTATGTACCTACCAAAGTTCATTTCTTTACATCCAGTGATGCTGAATCCCATCTGGCTCCAATACAGAATCTCAAAACAGCAAATTCAGTTTATTGATTTACTAGGAAAGTCAGGAATGGAAGAAGATAGTGAGGAATTTCTTCCATTCCACACACAAGCTCATCATATACTCACATATGGACAATTTAATATCACTTATCTTTGGGATGTGGGCAGAAACCAAAGTACCCAGAGAAAACCACCATAAACATTAAGATTACCTGCAAACTCCACAAAGAAGGCATCCCAGCTGAGAACCAAACTAGCGAACTACTTCATACAAGGTGATGATACTCACCATGCCACAGAGCTGACCAGACAATTTTCCATAGATAACTCAGATCAGCAAATCAAATGATCATTTTGCTATCAGTTTTAGGACACAGAATAGAGACAATTTTGACCTTTTTTTGTTTAATTTGGGGATGGAGCTAGCTTTGTCTAGGTTGAGATGGAGAGTGTTCCTTAGGCTGGCAACATCTGCACAAATTATCAGTTGTTCTTTGATTAGAACTGACGAAAGAGTTCAGATCAGAATTGATTTATCAACATTCTTTCTGAGGTTATTTCCATGGTATTTAAGCATGTCACTGATAAAGATTGTAAAAAGAAGAGTAGCTGACAGTGTGACATGCTGGACTCATACAAGAGATTGAAATTTGTCACACTACTTATTATTATTTATAAGTTTGTCATGATCAGTGTCATTCAATGCCTTACAAAGATGTACAAAGATTTATCTTGCTACACAGATTTTTTTTTTTTGTAAATGCATATGCATGCAAGTAAGTGCATGTCTATTTATCCCCATTTTGCCTGTCAACCATAAGTCTGCCTGTCAATGAACAGGTTCTTTTGTTCCCCATGACTTAAAAAAAAAACAATTGCAGGATACCATTATCCAGAAAACCATCATGTGTACCTTCTCAGTTGCTTGATCCTATACCACATTGCCGTCTTGGCAACCTGAAATGTGCCTTTCAGTACTGACTCTCTGAAACATAAATGCTTCTAAGCATGCATCAGTTATTGTTAGAATTCTATGCACGGCCTGGCAAGAACTGTACATCCAGTCTTTGCACAATGTCCTGTTCCCTGACATTCAGGATACCATGTAGTGTACAGGGGTAGATCACACTACAGCTCTCCTCGCATGATGAGTGAGCAGGCATTGGCTACTTGACTTGCATCAACCTAACTGTTTCTTCTGGCAGCCAGGCCACTGTAGGAGCTTGTGTCATCTGTGCCATAGTTGGCACCACATTATCAAGTTATAATTGGTATTCAGTATATACAAAAGCAATAGGTAGGGCACTGTCTGTATCATAGCTTGGCCTAAAGCCAGACTGTGATATAAGGACGTGATTGCTGTTGATCAAATGCATAAGAAATTGTAAGTGAATGCATCTGTCAAAAAAGTTTGGAAAAGGACACAGGGCAATAGGACGTGCAAAAGCAGAAATATCACTTTTATTAATTCTTGGCATATATCCTTCCTTGATAGATATTTACCACATCATCATCCCCAGAGTTCTCAGAATTTTCTCAGGGAATATTCAGCAAATTCCAGATGAACTCATAAAGAGTTCCTAAGTTGATATATGATAGCTCAAAAAGAAACAGCTAAAAATTTTGACGGTAATTTACCTATGAATACTGATCCATTTTTGGCATTTACAGCAGAAGGTACACTTTTAAAGACCAACTAATAAGGGAGGAAGCAGTAAAACATTCACAATGAAATGATGCTGTAGTAACATCTTACTATCAGATTGATATGACTTCTTTAAAATAATTCTATAAATAGATGCAAAACAATCATAAATATCTTCAATAATATGGTAAGGAAGATTCAAAGTGATAGAGACATGGCCATAAGTGACGGTATCAGTGCTGCTTTAGAATTTATTTTGATTCTTAGCATTTATCTTTTGTTGAACCAACTAAAAGTCTTTGTTGGTCATTATGAATGACTTACCTTGCTGTGTAACTTCTTTATATCACAAGATACTTTGCTTCTCTTGATGGTAGATAGACCAAACACTATCCCTAACAGATACCATAGCCTTGATATGAGGTAATTAATGAATCTAACTTACTGATAATATAACCGACAAAGATGTAAGATCAAATTTACTCATATTTCTAGAGCAGTAGAGAATTTTGCATGTTATGGACCTTCCAGTGGCCTTGTGGAGCTAACACTTGCTGAGGTAATACTGCTGGATGCAACAGTCAGTACTGATATTGTTTGCCTGAAGTTTTTTTCTATTATGAAGTAAAATTCATCAACTGAAAAGGTTCTTTAAAGGTGAAAGAAGTAGTAGCTAAAATTATTTCATTAATTTGAATCAATATTCAAATCTTTCAATATCATCAGTTGTTTTTCAATGCTGTCAGCTTGCCAAAATAGAACCTCTGCAATAACTGCCTTATACAAATCAAGTGGAATCTGGAGACACAAATGAATGATAGTGTCTTGACATTATTAGTTTTGATACTGATCAGGATGGATTTTTTTTTTCAAAGTACAAGATTTGTTTGTCTGGAAGGAAGCAAATTTGGCTTATATGAAATTATACAATAAATGAGCTGCTTATCTGAGTCTCCTGTCATACCTAGGCCAATTGTATCCTTGAGCTAAATTTCACAGTTAGGAGTTTCATGTGTCAGCTATCTCTCTAAGACAGTTATGATGATGATTAGGAATGCAGGGTGGCCATTGTTTGGAAAAATGCGTACTATGTGTGATTCTCCTTGCATTAAATTGAACAAATGACTGTCCTTATGAAATAATTATGCACATTTTGATGCACTCAGTAATGTAATTGATTATTACAACACCTGTGTTTGGGTTAACATTTCATGGAAATTGTCTGAGGGTTGACAGTATGCTTAATTATGAGGATGATGTGCTTTGAAAGCTGTAAGCACTTCTGTGTTCTGATACAGTAGTAATTCACCCTAAATACAAGATACATGAGTTAAGACACCGAATGAGTAAACATATTTTTTTTTACAGGTAGTGTATACATAGAATAATATCAATTGACTTGACACTACAGTGTTCTTCACTTATAATACTGATAAACACGAAAGTGAACCAAAGTCTACACTTTTTCGAGAACTGATGTGCACAAAAATCCAAAGGGTAAAGAAGAAGAGATAGTTAAGTCTATGACAAATTTTCCTTCTGGATAATGTTGTGCAACTCTGATTGAATGTCTTACAATGGGTTGAGCTAGGGTATATCTTTCAACCCTTATTTATGGATGGTGTCTGGTCATTTGGGAGGGGAGAGCTACCTATGCCTTTATTCTACAACAAAAATGTACCAGACTACTCTGCATTACAAACACATGTTCAAGAATGTCTGTAATAGTCCAAGGAGTCAGAGATTATGCCTTGTGTCTCACATTACTGCCCATGGTTTGCAGGGTTATGTTTTGCATTATGCAGCAAAATGAGCACATAGCAAAAAACGCACTGTATCTGAGAAAGATCAAGAGTTGACAATGATACAGGTAGTTTACCTACAGAAACCATGAAAACAGTCTGCAATGACCAGGCACACTGTTTTACATAGTGCTATCAGGGAGGACCCGTAGTTGATCTTTCTTGCAAAGTGCTCCTAAGTCTCATTTACAGGGGATATGTTCTGCTTCTCTGGCCATCATTAACACAATCTTCTGTGAAAAGTAATGCATTGGCACTGCATTTAGGAGAAGTAATGATAAACACATGATTTATTAGAAAATCAGTCCATTACAAAAATACACACTTAAGCCAAAAGTCCTATAAACAATAGTCATAGGAGAGAAGCAGTTATTTTACTTAAAGAACAATGTCAGTATAACTACTGATTATTCTTTAGTAAAACAAGCACTTCCTAAGTGAAAAGGAGAAGCATCGCCATACAGCAGTGTAAGCAAAAACTAAAGTGCCTGACCTACTGACATGCTTATAACATACATATGACATGCTGTTGTCACCTACTGACATGCTTATAACATACATATTACATGCTGTTGTTACATACTAACATGCTTATAACATACATATTACATGCTGTTGTCACCTACTGGAATGCTTATAATGTACATATCACATGCTGGTTGCCACCTGCTGAAATGCTTATAATGTACATATCACGTCCTGGTTGTCACCTACTGGAATGCTTATACTGTACATATCACATATTGGTTGTCACCTGCTGGAATGATTATAATTTACACATCACATGCTGGTTGTCACCTACTGGGATGTTTATAATGTACATATCACATGTTGGTTGCAACCTACTGGAATGCTTATAATTTACATATCACTTGCTTACATATCACATGCTGATCGTCACCTACTGCAGTGATTATAATGTACATATCATATGCTGGTTGTCACCTACTGGAATGCTTATAATGTACATATCACATGCTGGTTGACTCCTACTGGAATGCTTATAACATATGTATCACATGCTAGTTGTCAAAATACAACTCTTAATATAGAAGCCTCTTACCTGCACTTTACAGTAACTGTTTTACAGCATTGTGAATAACTTAACACAAATATTTGTGTAGTTTTCCTTCAGGAACTGACTGATATTAGCATTTCATTTAGTTTAAGTTGTATGTCTAGCAGTACAGTAGCCTCAAACAACAATGACAGTAGCAACATTTATCTATATGCTGTCTGTCTGTTTTTTCTCTTTTGAGAAGAAGCAGCAGAAAGCATCTATAGTGGAGGGACTTCTGTGCACTTAGACATTGCTAAGTTAGAAGTATGCATGGCAAACGAAAGTTCACTTTGTTTGCCTGACTATGTCTTTGCATTGTGTAGCACATGTGAAATAGCAAAATATATGTTTTGAGGTAGTATGAAGCACTATTCTGTAGAGAAAAAAGGAAAATATAAGAGATACAGATCAAACAGGGAGAATAATGATTTATTTTCAATTCCCAACCTGCCTAGCAAATTCAATAAATGTAATTGTCTCTTTATGAGATTACTGTATTAGTTCCATGTAACTCAGTAGCATTGGATGTAAGGAAATTAAATTAGATATGTGCATAGAAAACTCTTTGGTTAAAGCCAACCAAAAGTCCTGTTGTGTTTAAAGTGTAAAAGCAGTTTTTATCACCTAATGTTAAACTGAATGCAACAAATCATGTATATGTTTATGTCTTTTCTATGCTGTGAACGTTTGTTGACACTTACCACTTCTATGTTTGCATACATTTGAGCTAGGGTGCAAAAAATAGCTACTGTGCCAGTGATCTGTATGACAGTTGGTATTGTGCATATTTGTCTTTAAATCTAATCTAAAAGAATAAACATTTATCCAACAACAGTGACGCTGCTAGTTAAATATTTTCAGCGGATTACTTCACTGAACAAACACTCCCGCAGTAGTGGTGCTGCAATAGCGTTGTTACCTCACAGTAAGACATTGTCGCGTTCGATTCTCAGCTAGAGTGTCTTATGTAAGGAGGCATGCATGAATGGGCATGCCTTCATTGAAGGTTGTGCATCAGGGATGGTAACTCAGCACGTAAAAATCCCCTACCAAACATTAGCAGACTGGAGTTCCGCTGTGGCGACCACTAACCGGGATAAGCCGAAAGACACAACAACTACACTGAACAAACACTCACATTTAACATATTTTCTTCCATGCAGAAATGTTCATGATGATCTAAGATTTTCCACAAGAAACCCATTCACAATCATAGATCAACAAATAAACATGGAGATGCATCCTACCCTGTATATATTGCAGAAATCCAGACTAGAGTTTTTCATCCTCTAAAACACATTTCTGATAAATATGATTTTATTCAGATGGCTAGCTCCTTGGCTTATATAATAATATTCTGTGCAAACATACATAAAAGTTCAAGACTGAGTTCATAGATTTGCTGTTGATGTGTGTTACAATGATTGTATATAATTCTCAACTGCTATAAAAGGAAAGCACATTTGAAAATAGTGATTGTGGATATTGAGGTTTCTGCTGAACGCAATAGCATTACTATGAAGTTTGCAACAGGAGAAGTTAAAGTAAAAAAACAAAAAACAGGAAAGTGTTGTAATGTCATTGCAAAAGTAAACATGGCATGTCTTTCTGAATGCTAAGTATAATCTGATTTTCAAATTTAGATGTCTAACAAGCTTAGGGATGAATTGCTATGAAGGCATATGCTGAACCAAGTAGCCAATATTATTTTTATTTCCGTAACCATAAATAAGTTTTTCAGATAGGGAGACAATCAACTTTTCCTGGATACAGAAGTAATTTATTCCATAAAGGCCAAAGTCTTAGGTGAAAACATGCTAATTATTTTCTTTTCTTTCTATCAAAATGACCATCAGTCCTGTTAACAAAATTATGCTGAATGATATTGATGTCATGACATTTCTGATAATATTTAATATAGAAGATTTTATGCACTAAGGTCAAATAATCATGAGGCAGCCTGTATCTTATGAAGTAAAGTGATGTATTTATGTATTTATTTATTTACATTTGGTAACTGGGTAATGTCCGACTTGGCAAGAAACAAAGCCTGTTATCAGCAGAGACTCAGGGAGAAAAGCTCCCAAAGTAAAGATTACGATATTTATAGTCAGATATGCATTTTACAATACAAAAAGATTACTAAGAAATTTACATAATTATACAGTACAGTATAAATCTAATGAATAATAGTTGATAAAATAAAAAAACAATCTAAAATATCCAAGTTAATCTCTCATTGTATGTAAAAAAGATGTACCTAATATATTTGCTCTACTACATTTAATCTTCAGTTGTTTAAAGGAAAAATGTGCATATATTCAATATTGGTCATAATACACAGGACATCATAAGACATAAATTGCATGAAAAATTGTTATCCAAAAATCAGAAAACTATTAAATAAAAGAAGACTATGCAAAAGAAACTTAATAAAATAGAAATATTACTCTTAATTAATGATTTCTTCTTATAACATATTTATTCTGTCTGAGATACAGCTGAAAAATCACACACAAGTCCTTTTTAAAGATCACATGATCTATCTTAAGATTTCTTAGAAGCAATCACATGACTGATCACATGATTAGTATTTTATTTTTTTCCTTTTAAAGAAGACTTTGAAAATCTAATTCTCATTGAGCCTTTGGAGATCAGAGGCATTATGCCTGAGCTGCCAGCTATATTCTCTCTAGCCTAATTCATTCTCAGAATCAAACCTTGTATTGAAGTTTTTAACTTCATCTACCACAGCAATCTTAAAGCAATTATTATTCATGCAAATACTAGAGTGTGTCTTGACATAGCATCCATGGTATCCACATTATCAATTGCATAGTCACACTAATAACTTTTTCTATTTGATTTCCTCATAAATCTTTTTATGTCAAAAGCTTGACATTTGACACAGCAAGCAATCCAAATCACTAATTTCGATTTACAGGTGAAATTTTCAAATAACAAACATATTTTCTCTTCTAATATAATATAAAAAAGGAGAAGTGCTAAGAGATTTTTTTCTTAGTCTATTAAGTTGCTGTTTATAATAAGAAATAACCTACTAGGATAACTACATACAAGTATATAAATGTGACCCTAATAATAAAACATTTCATTTTAGTAATCCTTGCACTATTAGAGAAAATTCATATTTTCTGTTTTTGTAAGGCATTGTAGTCATGCAAAATTTGAATGATATCATTAGGTTTGAGATACAATTAATGTTTATTGGCAGGCCATAGATGTAACACATTACACTTAATAGTGCCATTTTTTATATTTTTATTTATTTGTTACCAAAGACACCATTTGATCAATGTATGCTTCATAACTAAAGATGTTATGATTCATTAATTCATTAATTATACAGTCTATTTTGCAATCATATTTGAGTTTTGTAATTGGGCAGCCATGGTGATGCAGCAGTTAGTGTTGTAATCTCACAGCAAGAGGTTCTCCAGTTTGATTCTCAGCTGGGGTTCATTCTGCGTGGAGTCTGCATGTCCTCTGTGCAGCCATGTGGGTTTCCTCCCAAATCCCAAAAGACATGCTGCAGATGGATTGGACACTCTAAATTGGCCCTAAGTGTGTGTGTGTGTGTGTGTGTGTGTGTGTGTGTGTGTGTGTGTGTGTGTGTGTGTGTGTGTGTGTGTGTGTGTGTGTGTGTGTGCATCTCTGTGTATCCTGGGGAAGGTTGGGTGCTGGGTTGGCAACTTGACACTGTAAAACTCCACTGCCAATCATTCTGTGGAACATTGCTCCACTGTGGTGACCCCTAATGGGAAAAGCTGAAAGGAGGATATTTGAGTATTGTAATTTATGCATTTCTTGTACTCACAAAATCACTCATAAAGAAATAGTATTAGGCCTATAGGACATCATTGAGACAGCACAGTAGACATAAATTTCTCCACTGATGTTTTACCGCAACTATTTTTTTCCAGTGAAGGAGCTATTTCACAGTTAATTGCTAATCATATTTAGTATATGATGACTTACTTGTACCTTTGCTGAGGTGTGTATTATATCACTAAAGATTTTAGTTATTAAGCTATGTTGAGATGTAACAGAATGGTCAAGAGTCAAATAGTTTTGAGGTTCTAAAGGAAAAAAAATGTAGGTTAACATTGGATGCAATATATTAGTAGTGCCAGATGAAATTGTGAAATAATGGTGTTGGGCTTAAATAGATGTCAGAGTAATTGTAATTTAAATAATTTTCAATTCTAGGACATCAGCACCTATATTTAAGATTATGATAAGATCTGATCCTAACAAAGATGTTGCATGTTCAAATAATGGATGTCAATAAATTTATACTGAGAGCAAAGCAGAAAGAAGTAAAACAGAAAAGGTGAAACTTGACATCCATTTTTAAGAACATATAACTACTTAGTTATGCTCAAACAAACCCAGTAAAATTATATATTTTTTGTAGTATATGAAGTTGTATCTGCTTTGTGTACTTTCAGTTACAGAAAGAGAAAGAGAAACAATTGTGTAGGAATAAGTGTTTTACAAGTTTGAAAGTTGCAACATTCCTGATGATATTACACAATTCTTTATAATTCATGGATCTTTTTTTGCTCCAATGCACTATGAGATACAGAGGAAAAAGAAAAGAAAATGTGAGATGGTAGAGTATTTTATATCCTTATGGATGTCTCATGGATGACAGTCAGAAATGATGTGTACCTTTGACTCTCTAACAGATCTAAAAGTTGCAATACACTTTGTTCTAGCACTCATGTGGAAACAAAGTACATTAAAGTGATGTGTATTGCAGCTTTTAAAGCTGATACAACATCCTGTCATTGTTCTGTGATGACTGTTGTTCATGCTCTAGTGTGACACCAGAGTAGTTCATTTCTTAAAGTGGTTTAATATAGCAATAACCCATGCCTGGGTGTGGGTAATGCTGGATTTACCCACAGTTGGTGTGGTTTGGTCATGAGGGTGAAGCCTGAGTGGCCAAACAAAGCCAACTGTGGGTAAATCCAGCATTACCCACACCCAGGAGTGGGTTATTGCTATTATACAATTGCATTATTTAAGGAAAAAAAATAATTACTTTTTTTAAATAATGGCATTGTATAATGCCTCCTTGCTGCCTTTCCGCAGCTGTCTGGCATTCTGCGGCAGTTTTGATGTACTGCGCATGCATATACCTACGCAGTACATCAGAGCTGTGGGCAAAAGCAATGGAGAAAGCATGATTTCTGTTGCTTTTTACAAACTGTTTCACTATGTTAAATGGGTTTAACATAGCGAGACAGCTTTAAAAAAAGCAGCAGAGAATCTCCGTTGCTTTTTTAAAGCTGTCTCGCTATATTAAAGACATTTAACATAGCAAGACAGTTTTGAAAAAAGCAACGGAGAAAGCAAGATCTCCGTTGCTTTTCACAAACTGTCTCACTATGTTAAAGGAGTTTAACATAGCGAGACAGCTTTAAAAAAAGCAACAGAGAATCTCCGTTGCTTTTTTAAAGCTGTTTCGCTATTAAACTCATTTAACATAGCGAGACAATATTAAGCAATGGAGATCTTGCGTTCTCCATTGCTGTAAAAAAAGAGTTATAGTAATGGAAAAGTCCGGGCAACCGGACCTTTTTCCAATACTATAACTCTGATTTACAATGTGCACGCTGACCAATCAGCGTGCACGTTTTTGAATATTAATGGGGGTCGTTGTATAACAACCATGCTTACATGGTAGGAATGGTTAGAAATGGTACTCCTCTTCAGACAGAGATGATTATATGAGATGGGATAGCTATCTGGACAGCTCTCTCTTATTTGATCATCATGTTTTCACTGTAATTAGGAAATTCTTCTGTGAAGCCCAATTAATTGTCAAACAAATATCTT
>NC_056732.1:879131833-879184333 GCF_019279795.1 Protopterus annectens
AATCAGTTTGTTTGCTTTCTATTGTTTTATATATATAAAAGAAAATTTGCACTTTATTCATCTGCTTTTACTGTATTTGTGTTTCTTCCTACTTTATTTCTAGGGGCGTTGACTACAACTCTGATCTGAGATATATAAAAATAAGTATCCTTTTCTGTGCATTTAATGTATTTTTTTGATTGTATCTGCTTTATTTTCTGAAATATATATATATATATATATATATATATATATATATATATATATATATATATATATATATATATATATATATATATATATATATATATATATATATATATATATATATATATATATATATATATATATATATATATATATATATATATATATTCATATATATATTTGTTTCCCACCTTTCTAAGGTAGTATAGTCCAGTTTTCAGTTTAGTGCTGAATTCAGGGCTGTGTTACAAATCTCTGTGTTTGCCCATACCTTACTTGGATAGAAGGAGGTTTCTCAGTTCATCTGTGAGAGAGGGAAGATTTGAGTAGCCTATCTGTCCCTGGAGGAGTGGTTTCAGCCCAGAAATTAGTAGTTCATTGGCCATTTGGGGCTAATTTCTATCTCTTTCATTTCCTTGCCATAAAAAATGCTTTCGGCCAGTTTTGCGTGCCGGGCAGCGCTGGTTAGCTATGGTACAACTATTCCTGGCTCCACAAAGTCTCCTCTTCAATTTTTTCCTCTGGAACTAGACAAACTTTCAACTTAAGCACTCAAACTATTCATTTCTCAGCCTGGCACTTGCTCACAACTCCTAGCAGCACTTATAAACCCTAGCACTAGACCCTCCTATACTGTACAGAAGGACAAGGCTCTCTATTCGCCCTTATCAGCCAATCCATAAAACAGTTCACTGTACCTATGATAGGCATGTCCAAAGGGCAGTTTCAGGTGTACTCTCCAGTCCAACTGGTGAATCTGGGCATTAGGAGGCAATGTTAAAACTGCCTCATATACACAGTCAACCCTCTCCTCCTACCACCAAACACTAATACATGTGACAGATGCAGTTATATAGCCAAATTGGAGGCTAAGCTCTCTCAACCCAAGACTGGATCAGACAGTCAAGAGGAGAAGGGAAACACTTGTATCACACCACCAGTCTCACATAGACCCATTAAAGCAGCACCAGCAAAAAACACACATAATACATGAAAACATACTCGGAGGCTCTAAACAAAATCTGCAAAAGCAACGGAGACCTCCAAAGCAGACATCCAAGCAACCACCACCCTCCCAACACAAACCATGAAACACATACTTCACAAAACCAGTGTGCCATGCAGTCACAGCCCTTAAGGCAAAATAACATACCCAACACACTAGTAATAGGTGACTCTATAGTCAGGCACACTGACATCCCACTCACTAGGCTGAATAAGGAGAAGGTTACTGTTAGCTACCTGTTGGGTACCAGGATCCACCACATAACACAAGCACTCAGGTCACTCCAGAAAAAGTACAAATATGACTCTTTCATTGTCCATGTTGGTGTGAATGACCTGAACCATATCTCCCTGGACTACATGAAAAGAGTCATGGAAGAGCTCTCTGATCACATAGCCCAGGCTGGTATGACCCTGAACCTGAGTAGCATCCTGCCCTGACCAAGAATGACAAGAATGATACCATGGTATAAAGAAATAATTATCAATTTCAACAAACGGCTAAGTTTCTGGTATCATTCAAAGGGGATCCAGCGTCTGTCCACCTGGGATGACATGTTCGACAAGTCACGCTGCTTCACTAGAGGCAGCTTGAACTTTTCACCCTTAGGCTTTCGAATATTGGCCAAGGCTCTTGCCACCCCCATAGTGCCTTTTTTAGGCAAGGCTCAAAAGACAAACCTACCACTGTAAATAGCACAAGTAACAAAAAACTGAGGGTAATGCTACTCAAAGCCAGAAGTCTAAACCTCAAAATGCATGCACTTGAGGCACTTCTCAGTATGGAGAAAACTGATATATGTGCAGTAACAGAAACCTGGTTTAAGGCTCCAGAGAGCAACCCAGCACTACCAGGCTACAACCCATACCATACATTTTGGCCACAGAACCCAGACTGAAATACAAAAGGTGGGGGCGTATCCATATTCATCAAGGAGGATACCACCAGGTTAGTGGCACAGCATGATGCTTCAGAGATCATCCACGTGCAACTAACAGTGGGCAAAACTACAATTCAAATTGTAACTTGCTACAGATCACCCACCATGTCCCAGGACCACCATTCCATGTTTCTGGAAAAACTGGGAAACATAAAGGTCCTACCAAACACCCTAATATTGGGTGATTTCAATTACCCAAACATTAACTGGGAGAACTACTCAAGTACTAACTGCCTTGCCCAACATTTCCTAGAATTTATAAACTCAAATGCCCTGGATCAACTGGTCAACACTTCCACCAGAGGTGACAACATATTGGACCTGGTCATCACCAACATGGGCGACCGGTGTTCTACATCGGAGGTCAACCCCTCACTGGTTAGATCTGACCATAAACAAGTCACTCTGGATATCCACATTCTGCCCTAACCCGGACAAGGAAACCACCATGAAAAACTTTTCAAAAGCAAACTTCACATTACTTAAGACCGAGGTGGAAAGTTTCAAAGCCCCCATGCTAAAGGATAATGCTGTCCAAGCTGCAAAATCCTTGACTAATGCATTATATGGGCACCTACAAGAATGCATGGATCCCAAGCAAAACCAAGATTCACTCCTCCAAGAAAAGGAAAACAATCTGGTGGACCCCTGCCATAAACAAGCTATACAATAGAAGGAGGAAACTAGTACAGAAAAGAATAAAATCTCAAGAAGTGAAGACATCCCTGATCAATATCAGCAAGAAACTACGATCCCTCATAAAATCATCCAAGGCAAGCTTCAAAAGAAAAATTGCCAAGGACTCCAAAGATAACCACAAGGCATTCTTTAGCTATGTCAAAAATCTAAGTGGCAATGCTCAGATTTGCTCAGAGTTTGTGCAGAATGGCACAAAATACAGTGAACCAACCGATATCGCCAACATCCCGGCAGACAGGTTCAGTGCAGACTTCACCCCCTCTCACCCCCAAAAAGGCCCATAACCATACCAGAAGAATGTAGCGCCCCTATAATCACAGACATTCAGGTTAAAGCAGCCCTCTCCAAAGCCAAAACACAGCATCAGTGGGACCATACGGTGTCCCAGACTGCGTCCTACATGAGCTCAAAGATGAACTTACCCCTCACCTAAACAAACTTTTCAAACTCAGCCTCTCCTCAGGCTACATACCCATATAGTGGCGCACAGCAATGGTTATTCCACTCCACAAATGTGGAGCCTCAACAGACTCCAGGAACTATTGCCCTATAAGCCTGACTAGCTTGGTCTGCAAGGCTATGGAGCGCATCATCATGGAACTCATTAACAAAGACATTGGGAACCTCCAAACACTGGGCCCTACTCAGTTCGGCTTTGATATGGGCAGATCATGCCTCCTAAACCTGGTGGACTTCTTTGAGACAGTTACCAAGGCTATAGACGAGGGAAAGGTGGTACACACAGCCTACCTCGACCTCACAAAGGCCTTCAACACCATTCCCTGGTCTGGTATTATAGACAAGTTCACTAGCCTGAACATAAACCCCTACGTCACAAGATGGGTTGCCAACTGGCTCATTGACAGAACTCACATGGTGAGAGTTGCAGGATCTAGGTCCGACTCTAAACCGGTTACAAGTGGTGTTCCCCAGGGCTCAGTCCTAGGACCCCTCCTGTTTGGCATATACTTCTCAGAGGTACAGGCAAGCACAGGAGGACTATGTCTGACCAAATTTGCAGACAACTGCAAACTAGGGGCTATAATTGACTCTCTGACTGACACAGACATCCTCCAAAAGGGTCTCACTGAGATGAATACCATGTGTCAAAATCATGGCCTTACTCTAAATGCCAAAAAATGCATAGTTATCCCCTTTGGAAATAACAAAGTACCCACAAACACCCACATAGGTGGTAGTCCCAAAAGTATGGAAGATGTAATAAGGGATCTGGGGACCCAAGTAGATAGTAATCTCTCCTTTGATAATCACATTGCAAAAGTGGTTAGAAAATCCTTTTATATGGCCCACCTAATCACAAAACGGTTCGCATCCAGATCAAAAGAGGACATTGTGCCCCTCTACTCATCACTCATCAGACCCATCACAGAGTACAATGCCCCATTTGGGATGTACCTTACAAGACACCTGCAACAGCTGGAAAGACCATAGAAGTACATCACCAAGAGGATCACTGGCCTCAGACAGATGCCCTATGCAGCTCGAATGAAGAAACTCCAGCTGTACTCGGTTGAATACCGCCTACTCAGAGGTGATCTCTGCCTGACATACAAGGCCATGTCCAACCCAGAATTGATGGACATGCTCCACCTAAAGAAAACCATATCCCCTCAAGCCACATGCTCTAGGGATCTAAACCTCACCACAACAATAAATAGGATGTGCTGGAGGGATAAATTCCTGTCCCAGAGACTTCCCATGCTTTGGAACAAGATACCAATCTACATTAGGCAGAGCTCCTCACTAACACTCTTCAAGAGAAACCTTAACGAGTGGATGGGAAACAGAAAGTTTACCTCAGGGATCACTTCAGTGGCTCTGCTGAATGGAAGCACAGGGAACTAATCTAAGGGGGCAGCGAAAGCCAACACATTCTGGCTAGGCTTATAAATGCCTTTGGGCAGATAGCCTAGTACCTACCTATGAAACTATGAACCTAAAATGTGCATCATCTAATTTACAAAGACTGGCATTTGTTCAATTTATTGTAAGGAGTCTCACAAATAAACTGCATTTCATTCAGATCTGGCCCACCTTGAGTACCTCATCATCATCACTGTCTCAGAGGCATAGCTGAGATATAACCATGGTCAGAGAAACAGCTGGAATTACTACAGAATTTCATATAAACCTAACTTGCCTTCTGCAAGACAACATGCCCTGTACTGTGAAATCAAGAAATCCATCCTCATTATCATCAGAGTTAATGTCAATTCACTATTACTCATTTCAGCTTAAAACTTCCACCTGATTTAGGGAGTTTTAGAAAAAAAGCTCTATTCTAGTGGCAAGTCAGCAATGTAGAAAAACAAGTGATCATTATGGGAGATTTTAATATTGGTTCAATATTGTTAAACAATTTTATCCAGAGCTCCAAAGAGCTTAGCAGACCTTCTTCAAGTGATTACAGACTCCAGGCACAAGAGCTAATAGACTGAATCTAAACTACTGCACCCACGAGTATTACCTATTAAAGTGTCATTCCTATCTGTCACGTACCATTTGATTACATTTAATCCATGAGGACACACTAAGGTTCATGACATGCAAAATGTTCTACTACTCTAGGAATCTATATATGTTAGATTCATACATCTTTGTTTATAATCTTACTTTTACTGAATGAGTTTTGTTTCATAGGTTACCACTTGATGTTTCCTTGACTAAATCCATAGTAAGGAGCATAGACAGACAGTTTCCTAACATCTCTGTAGCCAGCCTGGTGGACATGGGCATCATGAGTCAATGTAGCAATTGTTTCATGTATACTGGCAACCACGTACTCCTGAAACAAACAAATACTTTATGTGAGAGATGTCGTTACACTATGCAATTGGAGGTAAGACTCTTACTGACAAATTGAATGCCAAACAGATTGTCAGTGCACACACACATATCAATTCCCACAATAAATAAGGATATGACACATAAACCCACATGTGTGGAGGTACTCACTAGTAACTTACTAAAGGACTAAAGTACCCCAAAACAGTTCCTTCAGAAACCACTTGCATGCACAACACTGCATTGTGTTAAATTCATTGTATTACCTAGGAGCTTTTCTCCCCAGGCCTCTACTGAAAATGGACATGTATCCAGTTAGACTAGCCCGGTAAACAAATGTAAAATAATAATAATAAATAAAAAAACAACCACAACATGCAATAACACTCACAGCAGTGTCTCAGCAAATAAATCCATAAGGCATAACACCACAAAACTCAATGTATTGTTCCCGTCACAAGGCTTGGTAAGGACCATTTTATGGTTAGCTGCCTGTCAGGTTCCAGGACCCATGAAGTCACTGAAGTCATTCATACATAAGTGCCAGTATGAGCCCATCATAGTCCATATGTGGTTGAATGACTTGAGACATCTCTCTCTCGACTATATGAAGATCACATGACTGAGATCTTAGATTGTGTCACAGGCAGATAAAAGCCTAGTCTTGAGCTGCATTCCATCTTATTCAAGGATGATGCCACAATACAAGCAAGAAATGATTGTCTTTAACAATTGGCTTAGCTTCTGATGTTAGTCTTAAGGGGCCCAATATTTGTTAGCCTGGAAAGACATGCTCAACAGGCCACACTGTGTTGCCAGAGATGGACTGCATCTGTCTCCTCTATGCTTTTGGATACTGTCAAAAGCATTAGCCACCCCACTGTGCCTTTTTTAGGCAATGTCATAACAACCAACCTCCTGGACATAATACTCACTAACATGGGAGAGCATTGCAACCCCCCCCCCCCCATGCCCTGTCCTCCCTGGTACAATTGGGGCCATAAATCAGTCTGTTTCAATGTACTTATAAGGCCAGATACCCCATCATGCTCAAAAATGCTTAAGAATTTTTCCAAGACAAATTACCTCTTACTACGCAATGGTATCCTCATACTAAGTGATGATATAAGAAGTTTCAAACCAGATTAAAACCACGTTGTGTTGGAAAAACAAGTCACAGTTTTGGACCCCTAGTATAAACAGGCTATACAACAAAAGAAAGAAACTAATGTCCAAAAACAAGAGCTAACTGGCTCACTAGTGGACGAAGTCCCTCTGTAGCCTAAGCAACAAATTAGAGAACTTGTCAAGTCCTCCAAAGCTTATTATGAAGCAAAAATAACCTCCCTGGCTAAGGATATACAAAATGCATTCGTCAACTACATCCAAATCTAAAGAGTATTACCCACCTATGCGCTGGACTGGCTTTGGATGGCACTATCCATACTCAGCTGAAAGTACTAGTCTCCCTGCTAACTGATTAACTGATATGAAGCAACCCCCCCCCCCCCATCCTCAATGATCATCCCACAAAGTATACCTGCCACCATTCCTCAGCTTATTATCTCAAGAGAACAGGTCATCTCTGTGATCTCTAAGGTCAAAAATATAGCATCAGTGTGACAAGATAACATCCCAGGTTGCCTTTGAAACAACTTAAAACATTGCTTAACAGACCCACTTGGATCCTCGTTTAACCACAGCCTATGGACTGGCTATGTTCCTACAAAAAGGGGGACATCAACAGTATTCCCTCTGCAAAACTGGGGACTATCACCCAACCCTGGGAATCATAGACCCATAAGTTTGACTAGTCTGATCTGCAAAGTCATGGAAAGAAGGATTATGGACCTTATCAACAAGAACATAGGCAATCTCCAAACTCCGGACCCATCCCATTTTGGATTGGATAAGGGTAGATCATGTCTGTTAAACCTGGTTGACTTCACTGAGAAAGTCACTGAGGACCTGGATGAGGTAAAAACAGCAAATACTGCCTACTTTGACCTATCCAAGGCATTTGACACAATCCTCCACTCAGATATCCTAGAAGAATTCTCCCAGTTGAGAATTAAACCCTACATCACCAGAGCGGTAGCAAATTGGCTGACTGACTCACTGACAGGACACACACTCTCATAGTTGGTGACTTCACCTCTAGCAAAAAACAGTCACCACTCTGTTAGGTTAAAGGTTAGAGTCATGGCATAGCATGTAGTAGGTGCACAATTTGAATACCAAGACAGGCCATTTAGCTTTTAGGGTTGGGAGGGTGGCCTAATGGTTAAGGTGCTTTTCTTACAAACACAAGGTGCAGGGTTTGAGTCTCACAAGGGACAATTGGCTAGGCATTAAAATGGCTTGCAAGGGCAGTTAGCTTAGTACTAACCTATGAATCACAGGGTTTTGTGCTGGGCCCTTTACTGTTCAGCATCTATTTCTCTGAATTCCAGACAAATGTGGATGGCCTGTGGCTGACCAAGTTCACTGACAATTGCAAATTGGGAGCAATCATTGAGTCTCCCAGTGATGTTACTATACTGCAGACATGGTTAGCACAGACAAATGAGTAGTTCCAAAGCCACAGATTAAAGCTAAATGCAAAATAATGTATTATTATTCACTCTGGGAAAGTTGATATCCCTGCTAATTACATTATAGACAGCATTCCCCTAAGTGTAGACCCTGCAGTATGTTATCTGGGTACCCAGGTTGAAAGCAATCTGAGCTTCGACTACAGCATATCCTCAGTGGTAAGGAAATCTTCTATGTGGCACATCTCATAAGTAAAGACACCACATCTAGATCAAAGGATGTTATAATTCCATTATACTCTGCTCTCAAAATGTTCCCCTTTGCATGTATCTCAATAGACACCTGCAACAGCTGGAGAAACCACAGAGGTTTCAAACCATGAAAATACAGGGTACACAAAAATAAGTGTTACGCAGAAAGACTGAAATCCCTGTCACTGAATTCTGTCTCCTACAGGCTGTTAAGAGGTGACCTGTGCCTGGCTTACAGGGATGTCTCTGACCTGGCCCTGATGCAAATGCTACACATTCGTAAAATCAGACTGCATGAGTGTCACTCACTCCAGGGATCTTAACTTAGCCTCTGACATGAACAAATCATGTTGGAGAGATAGATACATTTCCCAGAGATGACCCCTTCTCTGGAACAAGCTTCCCATTAATGTAAAGCAGAGTCCCTCCCTAACCCTCTTCAAAAGCAACTTAGATCAATAGGTGACCATAAATTCACTCCTGGGAAGGTGCCCATGTCCTTCATGGACAAGAACAGTCAGCATTAATTACCATAGACTCATACTTCTGTGACCTTCACTCACCTAACTACTGACAGCAAGGGCAACGCAGAATAAATATTGCAAGACTTGTAATGGCTCCTGGGTCATTAGCTTAATAACCTCCTATGAACCTATGAATCCCACACTCAGTTATTGCAGATAATCTATTCCAGGAAAAAATGTTAATCCTTCTATAACTTGTATTAGAAAATGGGCAAGATTCTCCAGTAGGATATAAATGTCCAAGTAATGCATGCTGAAAAATGAGTCTGCCGCTTCACGTCAGCGTATCAAGTCATGGAACTTGGACGGAAAAAAATAAATTGTTGCCATTATTTTACTCTCACTAAGCAGCACTTCTGCTGTTTAAAGAGTGTAAAATATATTTAAAAAAATGAAAAATAAAAGTGTGTGTGTTTATGTCTGTGTGTGATTGTATGTGTGCATGGGAGTGAATGCGAGAACGAATGAGCCGTTATTTTACACTCGCTAAGCAGAGCTTTTACTGTTTAGCAAGTGTAAAATCTAAACATAACAAAAAAAAAGTGTGTGTGTGTGTGTGTGTGTGTGTGTGTGTGTGTGTGTGTGTGTGTGTGTGTGTGTGTGTGTGTTTGTTTTTGTCTCTGTGAGTGAATGCCTACATGATAGTAAAGTGTGTGTGAGTGAGAGAGTGAAGAGTGAGAGCGATCCACCACTGACAGCAGCAGCAGTCAAGAGGTTTATGTACTTCTCACTTCTTACATAAGTTAACTGAAGAGAACGTAAAATAAAGGGGGGACTAAGGTTCAAAACAAGAACATATTACTGTTTAAAAACTCACAAAGCTGATGTAATAATAAGACTTGTGTTATCATGCATTTTCTGAAGTACAGATGTGTGCGGGGTGGGGTGGTGTTGTCTGTGAGACAGAGGGAGAGACAGTGAGATCAATGAAACACTGGCAGCAGTGGATAAGAGGTCTGCATACCTTTCAACCATTTAGCTCAAGAAATGTGGACAAATCCTGAAATAAAGGGAGAATAAAGCTTCAAACTAGGAACAGATTTTAAATGTTATACTTAAAAAAATAAAATAAAAAATAAAAAGAAATTTAAATAACAGGATTTGTGTTAACATGAATTTTCTGAAGGAAATAAAGTCTGAAAGTCAAATGTATGTCATTATTTAGTGATTTCAATACCCAGTGACTGTCAAGAAACCATTTTAGCAGTAATGGATCAAAAAATAAACCAAATATCTAGATATTTTTTAATAAAGATATATTTTGGATGTAAAACGCTTCCTCTAACACCCTTTACATATGCTACAGCAACTTTTAAACATTAGGCAGAGGAACTATTTTACATCTAAAATATATATAAACAAAATATAATAATTGTGACAATTAGGGAGAGATGTGCGAAAGCTGCCAGCCTAGTCAAATAGAAATTGATATATAATTCTGGCATTTGGAAATAAATGTAAAATACAGGCATCTTTCTTGAGTGTAAAGAATACTGTGAAATGTGGAACTGCAAAATATGTGACAACATTGCACTCTACTGGCCCAGTGAAGCATGTTGTACCCTTTCATGTTAGAATTCAGCTCCAGGGTGGCTGGATGAAGATTTCATGCCCATTGTTTTAAGGCTAAAGTTTATGACTAGAATTTAGATGTGGAATGTGCTTTATTGCTCTGGGTCTTTTAGAATATACATGTGAAATGTCATCTATTGTTATAAGTCTCTGTGCAGGTGTTAGATTGCAGTTTGTGTCCTGAAAACTCAGACCAGGTGTTAAGATGATGCAATATGAATACTGGGAAAACCTAAGTGTCAAAAATTATGTAATTTGGGATAGCCTTAGAGACATGTTTGTTAGTAATGTTTAAATACTATTTCTCACAAGAGACTTGAGGCATTTTGATCTAGATATCCAACTGTTCAGCACTCTGCCTTGTGCTCACATGTAAGTTTTAGCACTGTGATTTCTTGTAGGAATAGTTAAAGCTAGTAAAGATTAATTAGGTATTTTCTTTGAAATCAGACCTGTCCTACTGTATTATTTTAAGTTTCTGTGTGATCTGTGAACTCTTAGATATCTCTGTGGTGTGGTAGTTTTGTCTTGTGTTTTAATTATTTATTATTAAATATTTTTAAAACCTTCTACCTGTGGCTGATTTGTGTAGAGATAAACTCTAGAGTACATTGCATATTTATAGAGGTTATTGTAATAGGCCACTCTAAAGTAAGTCTTTACTGTTAGTCATACTACCATTGGATAATAATATTACACAGTAATAATTGGACACCCTTTTTTTATTAGCTGATATTATTAACTGGGTGGTGGCAGTAATTACTACTGTGTAGTCTGGGTAAAGGGGCACAGTTTGAGAATCTGTGTCAGCCTTTCCCAGGAGTGTCTGTGAAGTTGTATAAATACTTATCTCAAAGTGAGTGTGTGTTGTGTCAGCTACTTGGCAGGGACATGAAGCACTGGTTGGACAGAGAGGGAACTGGAGGTTTTAGCTTGCCCAGTTAGGCTGAGACCTGATCCTTATAGCTGTGCCAGTGGGGAGTTTTATTAGGGACCTGGTGAGCAATGAAGCAACCAGCCCCAGACTGACTGTGATCTCTGTGTGCACTTAAGGGAAATTGTACTTTACTGTGTGTATTAGTTATCCTTTCCTCTTCTCAGAGACGACCTCCCTGGTGTTAGTGGTGAGGATTGAGGCTTCTTGATTGCTGGGCAAGGGCATGATCATCACACGTGGTGGCAGTGGTGGGATCTACATCACATACTAATTGGCTTGTAGTGGTGTGGGTACAGCGAATTCCTGTAGCTTATGTACAGTGATCTCTAAAAGTGTTTTGTACTCTAAAACAGCCATGCAGTGTATACTCAGAGTTCAGATCACAATTGTTTTATTTATTTTGTTAGCTTAGTGTTAATCAGGGTGAGCAGGCAGCATGTCAGCAGAAGAGTATGGAAAGGTGACAAGGAGCCAGCTGGCGGAGATGTGCCAGGCTATAGGACTGGTGCATGGAAACCTGACTAAAGCAGACCTTATTGCAGCCTTGGTTACAGCTGCATCTGAAAACAGTAGCCTGGAGGACAATCAGACTGACAGTGGAGATACAATATCCTCGGAGAATTGACAGCTCAACCTTTCTGCAGTGGACTTAAAAATCCAGCTGGAGCTAAAAAGACTTGAGTTGGAGGCCAAGCATATGGAACTAGAAGCAGACGAGAAAATGAGGAGTCTACAAGCTGAGGAAAATGAATGGCAGAAGAGGCATGAGAGGGAAATGCTGACTCTTCGCCAGAGTCATGGAGGTAATGGGGAAGGGAGTAACCAGACCCCAGAAGCACAAAAGGTCAGTAAATTTCTTCCACAGTTTAAAGAGGGGGATAATTTTGATAACTTCATTCATATGTTTGACCAGGTATGTAAACAGTATGAAGTTGACCAAGGGCTCTGGGTATGGTTCCTGACCCCCCTTACTCCATGATAAAGCTGTAACTTCTATAGCAAAAATGCATGACACTGACTGTTTTGATTATACTGTTGTAAAAAGACATTTATTAGAATGTTTTAAGCTAACACCTGAAATGTAAAGGAAAAAGTTTTGTGAGCATAGACACAAGGCAGATGAAAATGTATGTGAATATGTTGCTGAACTGAGCACATATTTTCATAGCTGGGTGAGTGGATGTCAGGTCACCACTTTTGAAGGGCTGGCAGACCTTTTGGTAAGGGAACAAGCCCTTAGCACTTTGCCTGAGGACAAGAGGATGTGGTTAGCTGATAGACAGTGTGCTACTTCAGAGGAGTTGGGGAAGAAGGAAGACCTATACCTGGCCAACAGGGCAGCCCTGCACAGGAAAGGGACCCCCAGTACTGCTCATGGGACTAAAGGAACCTATGGTGGGCAGCATAGACTGCCCCAACAGAATCCGCCAGTAGCAGGGGAAGCCACTAGTCCAGGCACACGTCCAGGAGCTAGGGTTAAATGTTGTGAATGCAACTAGTGGGGCCATGTGGCATACAGATGTCCATGAAGGCAAGGTGGGAAACCAAAGGTGAGGGAGCCAGTAAGTGGGAAAGACACAATGCCACTAGTGGATTGTCTTGAGACAACAGGGGTGTGGAACTACCATCCTGCAGATGTCCTGAGAGGAAAGGATTTGGATGAGGCAGTACTATGTATTTATGCAGTTACATGCAGTAAGGCTAGGAGACAAGCATGTGGGTCTGGTAGCCTGGGGTAGACACAGACAGACTGCATACTTGCAGCCAGGACTGCTGAGGTGGTTACTTCAGGGAGGGAGCTGTTCTGTACCAGTGGGACTGAATGTGAGCCATGGCTGCTTGTGGGTACTGATGCTCCCTTGGACAGGGTAACTGCAAAGGTATTGGTGAGTAGTAATACCCAGGCTGACAGTGAGGCACCGCTGTCAGAGGATGCCAGACTTGCTGTGGAAGGGGAGCTGGGAAGGGTTACAAGGAGATACTTGAGACAGGCTCAGCTCTCAGACTCTACATTGCAAGGCCTGAGGCAGGTAGCTAGGGAGACACCTGATTCTCAAGGGAAGGGAGAATCTGTATAGTGGAACAAAGGGTTACTGTACAGAGAGTGGACCCCTGAGGGAGGGCTAAAAGGTGAGAGAGTACAGCAGTTGGTAGTGCCTAGAGCTTACGATCTGGTGCTTCTAGCCATAGCCTATGATATTCCCTTTGCAGGTCATATGGGCATAACACGTACAAAGAGGCATTTTATGCAAAACCTCTATTGGCCTGGAATTTCCAGAGATGTAACAGGGTACTACAGGACCTGTGAGCAGTGCCAAAAGGTAGGCAAGGCAGGAGACAAGGTGAGAGCTCCTTTGATGCCTTTGCTTGTGATTGAGGAGCCATTTCAGATGGTAGCTATGGATATTGTGGGCCCTCTGAGTACCCCAAGTTCCACAGGGAAAAGATATATCCTAGTGATTGTAGATTATGCTACACAATACCCTGAGGCAGTGGCTTTGTCCTCCATTGAGGCTGAGAAGGTGGCAAATGCTTTGCTAGAGATTTTCAGCAGGGTAGGTTTCCCAAAGGAAATACTGTCTGACAGAGGTGCCAATTTTATGTCAGACCTGCTGGCTTGTCTATGGAAGTCCTGTGGAGTGAAGCACATGAAAACCACCCCCTACCATCCCCAGACTAATGGTCTTGTTGAGAGTTTAAACTCTACAATCAAGTCCATGCTACAGGCATTTGCAGATCAGTTTAAGCAGGAGTGGGACAAATATTTGCCCCATCTGTTGTTTGCTTACAGAGAGGTTCCCCAGGAATCCACAGGTTTTTCACCCTTTGAGTTGCTGCATAGGCATAGGGTGGGGGGACCTCTAGATTTAATTCGAGATGAGTGAGAAGGTGAGTCTGAGTCTCACAAGGAGTCTGCTGTGGCATATGTCGTGAACCTCAGGACAAGGCTCAGGGAACTCATGGGCCTGGCTCAGAAGAACCTGACAAAAGCCCAACAGAAAAAGGTGTGGTATGACAGGAATGCTCGAGCTAGAGAGTATGCTGTAGGGCAGCAGGTGTTGGTTCTCATTCCTGTCAGACACAACAAGTTGCAAGCAGCTTGGGAGGGACCCTACAAGGTGGTAAGAAAGGTATGTGATGTTAACTACATGGTGGATGTGCTAGGCAGATGGCAAGGGCACAAATTGTACCATGTTAACATGATGAAACCTTACCATGATTGAGAGGCCCTTGTGCTGAGCATTTGCAGTGGATTGCAGGGGGAGTCTGAGGGAGATCTGGGGACTGATCTCCTCAGTAAGACTCGGGCTGACATCTCGGTGGAAGGGTAGCAATGTCCCAGCAGCTACCTCCTACCAAGGTTCAAGAAATCTGAGCAGTGTTGCAGGAGTTTGGGGGCATGTTCACTGGGAAACCAGGGAGCACCCACCTGGTGCAGCACCAGGTGGATACAGGACCCCAAAGGCCTATCAGGCAGGCTCCTTATAGGGTCCCTCAGAAAGTCAAACAGACTATGAAGGAAGAGTTATAAGAGATGTTGGAACTAGGGATGATTCAAGAGTCCAACAGTCCCTGAGCCTCACCAGTGGTGTTGGTGCCAAAGAAAAATGGCAGCACCAGGTTCTGTGTGGATTACAGGAAATTAAATAGTCACACAGAGGCAGATGCTTACCCCATGCCTAGGACAGATGAGGCCCTAGAGCAGCTGGGTGGGGCTAAGTATCTTACAACCATTGATCTCACCAAGAGTTACTGGCAGGTGCCCTTGACTCCCAGTGCTAGAGAGAAGTCAGCCTCTGTGACCCCTTTTGACTTGTATGAGTTCACAAATATGCCCTTTGGGGTGAAGAATGCCCCAGCAACTTTCCAGAGGCTGGTAGATCATATCTTAGTAGGAGCAGGAGAGTTTGCCCTTGCTTACATGGATGATATTGCTATCTACAGCCATTCCTGGCAAGAGCACCTTCAGCTTGTCAGGGAGGTGCTGGGCAGACTACAGAGGGCAGGGTTGACCATTAAGCTGAGCAAATGTCACATGGGTATGGCAGAGGTCTCCTGCCTAGGACATAGAGTGAGGAGTGGTAAGATAAAGCCAGAACCTGCCAAAATGGAAGCTATTCAGGCATGGCCTGCACCTGTACCAAAAAGCAGGTGAGGGCATTTTTATGGACAGCAGGGCACTGCAGAAAGTTCATTCACAATTATAGTACCATAACTGCTCCCCTTACAGACCTGACAAGGAAGAACAGGCCAGATAATGTAGTGTGGTCCCCAGCATGTGATCAGGCATTTCAGAAAATTAAGGAAGCTTTGGGAGGACTCCATGTGTTAGCCAAGCCAGACTACAACAAAGACTTTGTTGTGCAGGTGGATGCTTCAGACTATGGGGTAAGGCTGTACTTAGCCAGATTTCTTCAGAGGGAGAAGAGCACCCAGTAGTTTACCTCAATTGTAGGCTTCAACCCAGGGAGGAATACTATGCAATGGTAGAAAAGGAATGTATAGCCATAGTGTGGGCACTAGAAAAACTTCAGCCTTATCTGTATGGAAGAAAATTCACTGTGATGACAGATCGCAACCCTCTAACATGGTTAAACAGAGCCAGTCAGCAAAATGCCAAGTTGCTAGGATGGAGTCTGGGGTTGCAAGCATATGATATGTCAGTGCAGCACCACAGTGGGAGTAGCAATGTCAATGCTGATGGGCTGTCAAGACAGGAATGGGGTGAGGTACACCCAGTTAGTCCTGACACTCTCAAGCGATGTTTCTCAAGGGGCACTTGAAAAACTTGCTTGAGTTCCCCAGGGAAGAAGAGATGTGACAATTGGGGAGAGATGGGCGAAGGCTGCCAGCCTAGTCAAATAGAATTTGATATATAATTCTGGCATTTGGAAATAAATGTAAAATACAGGCATGTTTCTTGAGTGTAAAGAATACTGTGAAATGTGGAACTGCAAAATATGTGACAACATTGCACTCTACTGGCCCAGTGAAGCATGTTGTACCCTTTCATGTTAGAATTCGGCTCCAGGGCAGCTGGATGAAGATTTCATGCCCATTGTTTTAAGGCTAAAGTTTATGACTAGAAATTAGATGTGGAATATGCTTTATTGCTCTGGTTTCTTTTAGAATATGCATGTGGAATGTATTCTATTATAAGTTTCTGTGTAGGTGTTAGATTGCTAAATAATGCAGTTTGTGGCCTGAAAACTCAGACCAGGTGTTAAGATGGTGCAGTATGAATACTGGGTAAACCTAAGTGTCAAAAATTATGTAATTTCGGATGTCCTTAGAGACATGCTTGTTAGTAATGTTTAAATACTATTTCTCATAAGAGACTTGAGGCATTTTGATCTGGATATCCAACTGTTCAGCACTCTGCCTTGTACTCACAAGTTTTAGCACTGTGATTTCTTGTAGGAATAGTTAAAGCTAGTAAAGATTAATAAGGTATTTTTCTTTGAAATCAGACCTGTCCTACTGTATTATTTTAAGTTTCTGTGTGATCTGTGAACTCTTAGATATCTCTGCAGTGTAGTAGTTTTGTTGTGTGTTTTAATTATTTATTATTAAATATTTCTAAAACTTTCTGGCTGTGGCTGATTTGTGTAGAAATAAGCTCTAGAGTACATTGCATATTTATAGAGGTTATTGTAATAGGCCACTCTAAAGTAAGCCTTGACTGTTAGTCATACTACCATTGGATAATAATATTTCATAGTAATAATTGGACACCCTTTTAAGGGCCTTTTAGTAGCTGATATTATTAACTGGGTGGTGGCAGTAATTACTACCGTGTAGTCTGGGTAAAGGGGCACAGTTGTAGAATCCATGTCAGGCTTTCCCAGGAGTGTCTGTGAAGTTGTATAAATACTTATCTCAAAGTGAATGTGTGTTGTGTCAGCTACTTGGCAGGGACACAAAGCACTGGTTGGACAGAGTGGGTACTGGAGGTTTTAGCTTGCCCAGTTAGGCTGAGACCTGGACCCTATAGCTGTGCCAGTGGGGAGTCTTACTGGGGACCTGGTGAGCATGGAAGCAACCAGCCCCAGACTGACTGTAGTCTCTGTATGCACTTAAGAAAAATTGTACTTTACTGTGTGTGTGTTAGTTATGCTTTCCTATTCTCGGAGACAACCTCCCTGGTGTTAGTAGTGAGGATTGAGGCTCCTTGATTTGCTGGGCCAGGGCGTGGTCATCACAGTAATAAAAAATATAAAAAGTAAGTAAAACGAAGCAATTTTACAGAGATCCCATTGTCTAAGTGCAGCAATCCCCTCCGATGTATGTGTTAATGTGTAATTAATGCCTTTCCAGGGGTGAATGGGCATTAATTACACATTAACACAAACCCTGTTGGGCATTATTGCTTGCATATAGCATACTGGATCGCAAATAGAATGTAGGAAATTGGAGTGGGTTGCTTTACCTCCTCCAAAAGATTTGATATACTAGTGGTGTATCACAGAGTTCATTCCTTTCATCACTCTACATTGTCATTTAGATCTTCGAGGTCAAAGCTACTTTTAATGCTTTATGACTGGCAAAATCTGAAAATGCCTTTACACTTGGTGCCATCATAAACTTTCTAGAGTATACCAAGATCCTGGTGCCAAAATCATGGAAAAAAATGAAATGCCAAGATATGTTTGATAATACCCTTTGGCAAGCAATAAATCCCTTGCAACTATCACATTTACAAGGCACTCATAATAAGGGATCCATTAGTTAGGGACCTGGGAAGCTATGTAGACAATGAAATGTCATTCGGTCAGCAAGTATCCACTATTGCAAGAAAATCCTTTTTCATTTCACAGATTATTAAGGGTATGGTTTAAGGTCCAAGGATGTAATGCTTCCAGTGTATCTTGCACTCATCAGACCGATTATCATATTTAATGCCACGTTCAGTGTGTAATTTTTCAAACATTTGGGACAAACTGAATGTCCACAACACTTTCTTGGTAAGAAAATCAAGGGCTTGAAATCATAAAAGCTATATAGACTATCTCAAAGCCGTGTTTGTCTTCTCAGTGTGATACAGGCTACTGGGGGGCAATTTCTGCCTCAAATACAGAGGCTTAACAGAACTCATTCTATCAGACTTACTGCACATTCATAAATCCAATGGGGGCATAAATCCCACACAAGAAATCTCAATTGTGTTAGCAACATAAATAAAATATGTTGTAGAGACAGATGTGTATCACAAACAGAACCACTTCTTTGGAATTGTCTTCCTTTTCACCTAAAGCAAAATATTATTCTTACACTATCCTAATGCAATCTGGATGAATGGATGAGCAACCACAAATTTGTTTCTGGTTTAGCACCCTTGTCTCGAAAGGATAGAGGCAACATGTAAATGTTCTATTTATCTCCAGGTTATTTGGACTTATAAGGGCTAAAACATCTTGGGAATGAAAGGCTAAGCTTCTAAAAATCCTCACTGATCAACATCTTTGTAACGGCAAGTAAATCTATGAATCTGTGAAGCTCTAGATTATTCTAATTCAGTATTTTCAAGGGCATGAAGCAACATGGCCCAGTTATGTAAGCAATAAGTTAGGTTAATAAATTACCTCTGGATTGTTCTGCATCTAAAGGGTATGGTGTATATTAGGAAGACAGCTTGACCTATCTACCATCAGTCCACAGGTGCAAAATATCACATGAGATATAGCAAAGTTACAAATCAAAAATGGGCTTTCATAATACCCAGAAAAGACTTTTAGTTGAATCAGCAAGTAATAAATGTTAAGAATCCAAATAAAATCCAGAGCAGCACAGATTATTTCAATAGTGACCATTTCTTTATCCTTCAAAATTTCCTTGCCTTATTCCTAAGAGATGCCCACTTGTTTTGTGTTCATTTAAAGAATCTTTTGAGCAGGTCATACAAAACTGATATTGACATGTTACTCCAGCTCCATTTCATTTTATGTGCTTTCCTTCTTTCCTTATTACTATTATTTCATCTCACATGATGCACATACTATTTTAAACACTAAAATGGATAATTTTTCACAGATAAATGCCCTCCAGAATTTTTGAAAGTATCCTTCTGAGCTATCATACCAAGTCTGATACCAAGATACCAAGTTGTGGTATTGTATAAGGGAGTTGGGAGTGTCAGAGAAGTATGTAAGAGTGGTACAGGATATGCATGAGGGTAGTGTTACAGGGGTGAGATATGCAGTGGGAGTGATGGATACGTTTAAGGTGGAGGTGGGATTACATCAAGGATCAGCTCTGAGCCCTTTCTTATTTGCAATGGTGAATGACAGATTGACAGACGAGATCAGATAGGAGTCCCCGTGGACTATGATGTTTGCAGATGACATTGTGATCTGTAGTGGGAGTAGGGAACAGGTGTTGGAGACCCTGGAGAGGTGGATATATGCTCTAGAGAGAAGAGGAATGAAGGTCAGCAGAACTAAGACAGAATATATGTGTGTGAATGAGAGGGAGGATAGAGGAATGGTGAGGATGCAGGGAGTAGAGGTGGCAAAGGTGGATGAGTTTAAATACTTGGGATCAACAGTTCAGAGTAATGGTGAGTGTGGAAGAGAGGTGAAGAAAAGAGTACAGGCAGAATGGAGTGGGTGGATAAGAGTGTCAGCAGTGATTTGTGACAGACAACTACTAGTAAGAGTGAATGGGAAGGTTTACAGGAGAGTAGTGAGACCAGCTATGTTATATGCGTTGGAGACAGTGGCGTTGACAAAAAGGCAGGAGACAGAGCTGGACGTGGCACAGTTAAAGATGTTAAGATTTGCACTGGGTGTGACGAGGGTGGACAGGATTAGGAATAAATATATTAGAGGGTCAGCCCAGGTTGGATGGTTTGGAGACAAAGCCAGAGAGGCAAGATTACATTGGTTTGGACATGTGCTGAGGAGGGATGCAGAGTATATTGGGAAAAATTGGGAAAAAAGGATGAGCTGCCAGCTAACAGGAAAAGAGGAAGGCCTAAGATAAGGTTCATGGATGTGGTGAGAGAGGACATGCAGGTGGTTGGTGTAACACAGCAAGATGCAGAGGACAGGAAGAAATGGAAACATATGATCCGCTGTGGCGACCCCTAATGGGAGCAGCCGAAAGAAGAAGAAGATCCTTCTGAGCTATCATGTATCACATCAGGAACTGTTGATGATAGCACCTGTTTCTGATGAATATTCAATGAGAATAGTATAAGGGATTCACAGTAAGGATAGATGTTGAGATGACATGATAAAAGCAATCAATCTGTCGAGGAAGAATATGTGTCAACATTTTTAAATGTGCTTCCAGTATCTTTGTATAAGGTGAAGTTTCAACTCAATTAAAAAATATATTTATGTATAGTATTGCCTTTCTGGGTTTTCTTACAGCTTCTTATGCATCTTTTCAACAATAATCCTATCTTTACTTTCCCAAATGGCTTCATGTCAAACCATTAAATGGATAATTTCCTGTTCAATACTTTTGCCTATATTTAGTGCCAATTATACCTTGATAAGGTGTTGCCAGCTATGGCACAGATGACAGAAGCTTTGATGGAGGCATACCTGCTAGAAGAAAAAGTTGTGAGGATAAAAGTGAACTAGCCAATGCCTGCTCACTCACTCTGCTAGGAGGGCTATTGTGTGATCTACCACAGCATACTACAAGGTATAACATATTTCAGGGACATAGTGCAAAGAGTAGGAGTACAATCTGGACAAAGCCTGCCATAATGGGGGTACAAAGGGCCAAAAATAGGGACAGAGTTTAAATATTGCTCTTACAAACTTAGAAAGTTGCTAGAACAACAGTATATGGATTAAAATGCATTTTATAAAGGATATGAAGTTGGAAACTCAAATGTATGTCATTATTTACTAATTTAATTCCTCAGATATTCACAGTGATTTCCCAGAAAACCAAAACTTTTATGAGGAACAGACTGAAATGTTGAGGAAAAAATCTAGACATTCTGTGGAAATCTGGAGAGTTGACAGCTATGGTTATGTGTAGAATTCTTAACGTAGCATGCCTAGAAGTGCTTGTGATTCAGATAGTCAAGGCTGCCATGCATGTCAGTTGCCTAGAGAGGAATGTGGTATATGATTAAGGAATTAAAAATGGACAACTAATGATTTTATTGATGATGGTCTTCTGTGATTGGTTTTCAGTCATGTGGAGCAAAAGACCCTGCTAAATTGCTGACAGCCTAATGTTTGACAAGTGATGATGAAAGACAAACATCCGCATGCATGCTCATACATGCCATATAGACATATATGTCATTCCTGATCAGTGTAAGGCACTGAATGATGTTGATCATAACAGGCTTGTGAATATCTTAGGCAGCTATGCTTTGCACCTCAGAACATACAGCTGAGTTGCTAACAAGTTATGCGGTCTATATTAAAAGACCAAAGAGGTGTTTCAGCGAACACCTCTTATTCGACATGTAATGAGTGAATGCAGTAAAGGGCAGAGGCCCAAAATAGTGATTTCTTTCCCTGGGAAAGAAATTGCTTGGCCATTCCTGTGTGTTTGCCCCTTTACTCACTGTAGTGCAATCTCGGAGTTGATATATTTAGTTAGGGTGGGTGTGGGGGGCACAGCCCCCCATGTTTGGGGGTGTGTGGGGCAAAGCTCCCCACGTTGTTATGTTTTAAAGTGTGTGTGTGTGTGTGTGTGTGTGTGTGTGTGTGTGTGTGTGTGTGTGTGTGTGTGTGTGTGTGTGTGTGTGTGTGTTTGTGCTAGTGGTTTCTTTCCCAGGGAAAGAAATTGCTGTTTTGAGTGTTCGCATTTTACTTCCTTCTGTCATTTTGTGTCGACCAAGAGGTGTTCGCTGAAACACCTCTTTAGTCTTTTAATATAGACCCCAAGTTATGAAACAGTTTTCAAGTTTCACTTGAAGCTCGGCATGTCCTACTGTGAGGTACATGGTTGAACATTGTGGGGAAAATAACCTCAGAAAGACTGCTACAGAATCAATCCTTTCTGCTGAAGATCATATCTTTTGTGAGTTCAAACCAAAGAATATCTCTGACTCTGTGCAGATGTTGTCAGGCTAAGGAATGCTTCCTAGCTCAATCCAGGAAAAAATAAGTCTATGTTCAAATTAAGTGAGAACCAAGGGTTAGAAAACTCTTCATCCTGTCCCCTAAATCTGATGATTTAATGATCATTTATTTTACTGATTAGAGCTATCACTGCCACTTTGATCTAATTACAGATAACTAAATTCAAATGGGGAAGGCTCAGAGATGCAGTGAAGAGCATTATTGCCTTTCAGCAAGATGTTCCCCAGTGTGGTTGTCATATAGCATGCCTTCAGTGAACAGTGGGAATGTGATGTCAGTGTCCACATGAGCTTTCCTGGTTAGTTTTGTTTCCTCTCTGATTTCAAAGACACTCAATAACTGGATTGGTAATTCTAAATGTCCATAGGTGTGCATGTGATATGTGTGTGTGTTATGTAGAAGAAAGGCATCCCAAACTCCTTGCATTTCCTAATTTGCCTAGCAAACTCTGTGAATGGTATTTGCTGTAATAATCATATATGACTAAACAGCATTGCATGCATGTAAATTAAATTAGATAGGAGTATAAGCACTGCTTTGGTTACTGCAAGCCAAAATTCAGGATGGCTTTACAGTGTAAATCAACCTTATCACCTAATGTCAAACTGAATGAAGCAAATATGTATATGTTTCCCCTCTTCTTTACTTTGCAGACTTGTTGACATATTTACCATTTCTAGCTATGCATAGACTTGAACAGAAATTTGACAGAATAGCTGATGTTGTGAGTGGTCACTATGACAGGGTATCAGTGTATTTCTGTCTTTATATCTAATCTAATGGATTTACGATTTAACCCAGCAATTGTCATAGGTTCATATGTGTTTATTAGGCTAATGACCACAAGGGCCTTTTTAAGCCTAGCCATTCATCCCAAACCTCTGACAGGTAGTGATACCCTCCATAAGTGTAAGCATGGGCCTGGGAGATGAACCATTTTCAGGTTACCGGTGTCTATTTGAGACATAGGTATCAAACCAGGGATGAATATCCGGTTTCCTATCTAATTGTCCAAGTTGCACTTGAATTGCATTTGGGAGGAACTCTGCTTCACATAGATGGGGAGCCTGTTCCATAGGCGGGGTAGTCTCTGAGATACATAACTATCTCTCCAGCAAGTCCTATTTATATCACAGGCAAGGTTTAAGTCTTTAGAATTGGTACGCCTGGTGCTGTTTGTTCTGTAGATATGCAGGAGGTCCATCAGAGTGTGGTTTGACAATGCCCTGTATGCCAGGCATAGATATCCCCTCAAAACCCTGTAGGAGACATAACACAAGAATAGGGCCTTGAGGCAGTCTGCATAGAACATTTTACTTATGCCCTGTATTCTTTTAATGAGAAACCTCTGTGGAAGTTGCAATTGTTGGATATGCCTGGTTAAGTACATACCAAATGATGCATTGTACTCAATGATAGGTTCATAGGTGTGTACTAGGCTAATGGCCCTGGAGCCTTTACAAGCCTAGCCTATAGGATTACCCTGGCATTGTGCCACCCGGCCTTAGTTACCAGTGTCTCTGTTGAATAGAGCCACTGGAGTGATCTCTGGGGCAAATTTTCTATTTCCCATTCACTCATCAAGATTTCTCTTGAAGACAGCCCAATCTGATGAATGCCAAATACAGTGCAACAATGATTTCCTTGGACTTAGATGCCATACCTTTATTTATAATTTGTGCAGCATAACATGATTTCCTCACCACTGTAGACACATGATGGCCAAAGGCTAGAGTACTATCTATGTGTGTCCCTAAGTCCATGACTACTAGGTCAACTCTGTGGGGTGTGTTGTCAATATGATAGTTACTAGGGATGGATGACTTCCCAAAGGATACTATTAAGCATTTCTTGGCATTTAGTTTTATTCCATGACTCTGATACCAGTTGTTTGTCTGTGTCAGCCCCACTTGGAGAATATTTGTGTCAGTGTGAGATTCAATGATAGCTCCTAATTTGCGGTCATCTGCAAATTTAGTCAGCCAGAGACCACTGACATTGGCCCTGACTTCTGAAAAGTAAATGCCAAAAAGGAGTGGCCCAAGGAGTGATTCCTGAGGGACTCCACTTATGACTAGCCTCTTTGTAGAGGTGGACTCCCCATTTCTAACTTCCTGAGTCCTGTCTGTGAGCCAGTTGACTATCCACCAGGTGACATATGGGTTTGTACCTAACCTCTTGAGTTTGTCAACAATGCCTGAGGGGGTATTGTGTCAAATGTCTTTACCAGGTCAAGGTAGGCAGTGTGAATGACTTTGCCTTCATCCATTGCTTTGGTGACCTTCTCAAAGAAGTCCACCACATTGAGTAGGCATGATCTGTCCTTGATAAAACCAAACTTAGTTGGGTTCATTGTGTGGAGGTTTACTATATCTCTCTTGATCAACTACATGATAATTATTTCCAAGACTTTACATATAAGACTGGTGAGACTTATGGGTCTGTAGTTTCCAGGGTCTTTAGATGCCCCATCTTTGTGCAGATGGATGACTATTGCCTTTCTCCATTCATGATGTACAAAGCCTGTTTGGAGGCTACAGTTAAATAGTAATTCCAGAGGCCCTGATAGGTCATGCTTCATGCTATTTAGAAGGCATCCTGGGAAACTGTCTGGGCCCATTGATGCAGTGTCTGTGGTCTTAGAATATTAAGAACCTGTTCCCTAGTGATAGTAGGGGGAGTTATATTTGATAATATTTCCTGAGGGTAGGTTGTCAGGGAGAGGGAGGTAAAGCTGGAGCTGAATTTGCTACATCTTCTGAATCAGTATAGGTGGCTTCATTTACAAAGAGCTCTGCACACAATTGTGTATTGCCTTTGAGGTTGCAGACATAGCTAAAGAATGCTTTGCAGTAATCCTTAGCCTGGGAGGCCAAACTTACCTCAAATTTGGCTTTGGTATACTTTATTTGTACTCTGACTTGTTTGTTAAGTTTGATGAGAGTGTATTTATCCTGCTGGGTGCTGCACCTCCTAATTTTGTCATGATTTTCATCCTCCTGTTATACAGCCTTTTGATTTTGTGATTCTCCAAGGTTGCTTGTTTTTTGAGTTATTTCTGTAGTTCTTCCTTGTGGGTACAGCTGCCTCTATGCAGCTATTAACATGCTTGTACATGGTTTCTGTGAACAGTTCTGCACAGGCAGCAGTGTTCTCAGGGTTTATGGGGAGGTTGAAATTTTGCCAAGTTCTCACTTAATAGCAGGAGGTTAGCCTTAGAATAGTTCCTGAATATTCCCAGTTTAACTGGGGGGTCTGGGTTTTATTTTTACTTCATAGGAGACCATTTTGTGGTCTGACCTTATCAGAAAGCCATTACAGCAGGGAGTGTGCAGCAGTGTCCAATATTACTGAGGACCAGATCAAGTATGGTTGCACCCCTGGTTGGTGTATTGACTATATGGTCCAGGGAGTTTGTGTTTACAAAATCCAGGAATCTCTGTGCTTGTACACTTGGTGTCATATAGGATTCTAGTTAATACTGGGGTAATTAAAGTCATCCATGAATATGGTATTGAGCTGGATGGTTAGTGCTTCTAATACATTTAAATACATGATATGGATTTCCTGGGTCATAGAGGGGGACCTATAGCTTGCAAGCAAGTGGTATTGGATTTTACCTATGGTGATTTGAACATGAAGCAGCTTAAGTGCATTGTCCTGTTTGAGCAGCCTTGAAGTATATTTATTTTTGATGTAAACAGAGATACCTCCATCTTTATTCCCTACCTGTGAAGTAGCTGACCTAAATGTGTGGAAGGCATTATAACCTTGCACTGTTGGTGTGCTCTCTGCGGCTTTAAACCATGTCTCAGTGACCAGTCAGACATCAGCATTCTCTAGGGTAAAAAGAGCTTCCAGGTAGTAGAGATTTTTGTTTAGGTTCCTAGCATTGAGCTGTAATACTTTTAGATTTTCTTGGTTTTGATTTGCTATGTCAGAAGTACTTTCAGTTTGGCATTGCCAAAAAATAGGCCCTATCGGAGAAGACAATGTTTAAGCTAATATTTGAAGGCCTAGCGGGCAGAGCTGCAGACCATCCCTGCAAGACAGCATGTTCTGTTGACCATCTCCTTCCATGCTGACAAATATTGCACCCCCTTAGAATGACACCAGGAACTAAGCCAATTATTAAAGTCAATCATCTTTTGTTTGTATTGTGGCATCATCCTTGGAGAAGGTAAAATGCTGCTCAATGCTAGGCTCATACCAGCCTGAGATGCATATTCTGAGAGCTCCATGATGTCTCTCTTCATATAGTCTAAGGAAGGTATGTCTTAGGTCATTTACTCCCACATGGACTATGACTGAGTCTTATTGGTAATTCTGATCCAGTGGCCTGAGTGCATGAGTAATGTGGCAGGTTGTAGCCCCTGATAAGCACCTGACTGCAACTTCCTCTTTAGCCTTGGATGGAGTCTCAAATGACTAGAATGTTAGATTGTGTGGTGGCTTGCCTTATGGGCTTACAGGTACAGGCTCCATGAGATGTAGCTCTATATGTTGATGTGGGTGTTGTTTTGAAAGAGAGCATTTGGAGCTGTTGAGGGAATTTTTATGTGCACTTCATGTAGGAGGTCTTTGTGGTTTAGGAAGGTTACATGTAAGTGCCTCAGCATATGTGGGTTGATATGTCTGGTTTGAATTGTGCATGATGAGTGCAGTGTGTGTACTACTGACAGCTTTATTGACATTAGGAGTACTTTTGTGTGAGAGCTTTGCCTATAATGACATTGTGTAAATACATCTCTCACATACCATATCAGTTTGTTTGAGAATTAACTGGTTGTCAGTAAACATGAGGCAATTTCTACATTGCCTCAGAATGTCCATATCCACTAAGCTACTAACAGAGACAGTAGGAAATTCATATCCATGGCAGCAGACCCTTTTTTATTGATTAGACAGTTGGACCAAGAGTATCAGTCACTGTCAGAAGTATCTGGTTTGGAACTATGTGGACAGTGCTTGTCGCTGCAGACTAGCTGTCCTGTGTAAAAACTAGGTATTTGAGAAATTTCAATTGCGCTTTCACAGAAAAAAATGTCAGTGAAGGTGCCTGAGTCTGTAGAGAGCACTGTCAAACACTTGAGGGAAAACTAATATATAGACCCTTTAAGGATGACGTATTTAGGCAGATATTCTGAAGTTAGAAACAAATCAAGCAATACTTAGTGAAAACAAAGAATTAGCTTGTCAAGAATAATGAAAAGAGGGCAGTCACATGAATGGCTACTGCCTGGCTACTACTAATGCTGGTCTTAGCACAGCTACACTTTTTTGGGCTACAATGCTCCCTTGCTTCTTCTCTTACCGGAATCAAAATGTTAGCACCAATCCCAAGAAGAGAAGCAGGCCGTGGCCTATTTGGTGATACACAGTCTTGTCACAGATGATACAAGGGTCTGTAGGCTTGTAGCCTTTTCCTGGAAGATGCTTTGAGTATCATCCAGACCAATCAGGAACGCCAAGCACAGACAATCAATGCCCAATCAGAAACAGAAATCAATGCACTCTGCTCCTTCTCTCACTAGGAGCAGAATATAAGCACAAATTCCAAGCTGTCACATATGAAGTAGTTACTAGGCTTTGTGGTGATCATCAGTCTCCAGGAAATAATGTATCTGTATTTCTTCATTCAAGATGACTATTGATAGGCAGAATGCAGGCTTTCCAATAACTGGTGGACTTGCAATAGATGTTTAAAGGTAAGAGGAAAACAATGGTTTATCCTAAACACTGCAGTGTGCAATAAGCAGTTAGATATGACTCTTACATTTAAACTTTGCCCTTAGATTAATTAGCTGAACCAAATGCCTATAATCAAAAGATATTCTTTTATACAGTAATCTTCAACATGATTTAAAATCTTCCACAGGAAACCTATTCACAATCATAAATTGAATTGCTTGGTAGTAACCTGATTAAATTGTAGCTGTTACTCTAAGCCTTTTGGTTTAAGCACTTGGGCTCCAGACCAGTTGTTTTACATTAAGAAGGTTTGTGGTCTGCACTGTTGTGGCAGGACAGGTAGCTTACATCCTTCTAAGTTGGGAATTACTGATTGAAGGGTCAGTGTCTGTTATTCTAAAAGTGTATTAGTTCTGTTTAAAGCACTGGGGCTTCAGACCAGTTATTTTTCATTATGAATGTTTGTAGTCTGTACTCTTGTGGGAAGAGAGGCTCGATTCTACCCTTCTGAGCTGGGAATTTCTGGTTAAAGGCTTATTGTGCCTGCTTATTTGAACTGTTTCTTTCTGAAATTGGTGTGCCTTGTTTGCTGTAGCATGGACTAGAATCAGGCATCCTGAATGAAGTTTTGCTTGTATAATATGAGCACTAATCTAGGCCATCTTTTTGGAGAAGGTTCCCCTGCACCCTAGTGGCAGGAGTGTGCAGTTAGAACTTGTCTGATTGAAGACTGCTGGAACAGGGTTCAGTTTTGAGCTTTTGTACTGGTTAATTTGGTAATTTGTTTAAATCAGTTTGCTTGTTTTCTATTGTTATTTAAAAATGCACTTTATTCATCTGCTATTACTGTATTTGTGTTTTGTTCCTACTTTATTACTTTATTTTGCTTTTGCTGATTGTTCTTAAAAGTACTTACTTGCATTTATTCTGCAGCATTTATTACTGCGTGTTAGTAGCCTGGATTAAATTGTAACTATTGTTCTAAGTCTTTGGTTGAAGCACTGGGCTTTAGACCAGTTGTTTTACATTAAGAAGGTTTGTGGTCTGCACTGTTGTGGCAGGACAGGTAGCTTACATCCTTCTAAGTTGTGAGTTGCTGATTGAAGGCTTAGTGTCTGTTATTCTAAAAGTGTATTCATTCTGGATTAAGCACTTAGGTTTCGGGCCAGTTATTTTACATTAAGAAGGTGTGGTCTGCACTCTTGTGGGAGGAGAAGGTAGATTCTGCCCTTCTGAGCTGGGAGTTTCTGGTTAAATGCTTATTGTGCCTGATTATTTGAACTGTTTCTTTCTGAAATTGGTATGCCTTGCTTGCTGTAGCATAGACTAAATTCAGACCTGCTGAATCCAGCATTGTTTGTATAACTTGAGCACTAATCCAAACCATTTTTTAAAAGGTTCCCCTGCACCCTAGTGGCAGGAGTGTGCAGTTAGAACTTGTCTGATTGAAGACTGCTGGAACGGGGCTCAGTTTTTAGCTTTTATTGGTTAATTGGTTAATTTGTTTAAATCAGTTTGCTCATTTGTTACTGTTATATTTAAAAAAAATACACTTTATGCATCGCTGCTTAGCTAGGGTTAAACTATTCCTGGCGCCATAGAGTCTGTGCTTCAAATTTTCCCTTAGAATTAGCCATTTTTTTAGTTTTAGCACTAAAATCTGTTTCTTTGAGCTTAGCACTTGTTCACAACTCGTTGAAAACACTAAATAAGCTACAAATTACTACAGCACTCAACTTTCCTCACTTGTCTAGAGGAAAACAGTTTTTATTACTTAATAAACAAGCACCAATCCAGGCATTTCTAAGGGTCAGTTCCCGGTGTTTTCTCCTGTCTACCTCATGAATCTGGCTATCTTGGGGCAATGCAGCAGTTGCCTCATGAACACAGACAAACCTCTCCTCCTACCACCCAACACTATAACCTGTGAGAGATGCACTTATATAGCCAAACTAGAAGCAAATCTTTCTTCACCCAAGACTGGACTAGACAGTCAATAGGAGAGGGTAAACACTTGTGCCACACCACACTCATTACATAGTCCCTCAAAACCTATACCACCAAAACACACACACGCTCTCAATAAAAATCTGCTCATGCAACAGAAACCTCCAAAGCGGAAATGCAAGTAACCTCCACCCCCCAACTCAACCCAAATGACACATAGCCCACAAACTCAATGTGTCACTCAACCACAGCCCATAAGGCATAAAAATGTACCCAACACTCTAGTCATAGGTTACTCTATAGTCAGGTACACTGATATTCCACTCACCAGACTAAACAAGGAGAAAGTTACTGTCAGCTGCCTGTCGGGTGCCAGGATTCACAACATAACGCACACACTCAGGTCACTCCACAACAAGTAGAAATATGAGTCTGTCATTGTCCATGTTGGTGTGAATGACCTGAGCTGTACCTCCCTGGACTACATGAAAAGAGACATGGAGAAGCTCTCCAGTCTTGTAGCCCAGGCAGGTATGACCCTAACCCTGAGTAGCATCCTATCTTCACCCAGAATGATACCACAGTACAAGGACAAAATGCTTGCCTTCAACAATTGGCTAAGCTTCTGGTGTGATTCTAAAGGGATCCAGTATCTCTCTGCCTAGGAAGACATGACCGACAGACCATGATGCTTTGCCAGAAATGGCCTGCACCTGTCACCCTTGGGATTCCGGATACTGGTTAAAGCACTTGCCACCCCAATAGTGCCTTTTTTAGGCAAAGTTCAAATGACAAATTCATCACCGTAACAGGTACAAGCAAGCAAAATCTGAGGGTAATGCTACTCAATGCTAGCAGTCTAAACCTCAAAATGCATTCACTCGAGGAACTCCTAAAAATGGAGAACATTGACAACTGTGCAGTGATAGACACCTGGTTCAAGGCTCCAGAGAGTACCCCTGCATAACAGGCTATAATTCATACCACACCTTTCAGCCACCTAACCTGGACTGAAACACTAAAGGCGGAGGCATGTCCATATTCATTAAGAATATCCACACCTCCAGGCTTGTTGCTCAGTATAATGCATCGGAGATTATCCAAGTGCAACTAACTCTGGGCAAGACTGCAATCCAAATTGTAACTTGCTACAGATCTCCCACCATGCCCCAGGATTCCCACTCCTCATTTCTTGATACACTGGAAAATATTAGGGTATAACCCAACACCCTAATAATGGGCGATTTCAATTACCCCACCATTAACTGGGAAAACAACTCATGTACTAACTCTTTTGCTCAACGTTTTCTGGAATTCATAAATTCCAATGCCTTGGATCAACTTATGCACACTCCCACCAGGAGCAGCAATATCCTAGACCTGGTCATTACCAACATGGGCAACTGGTGTTCCACACCAGAGGTCAATTCCTCGTTGGTCAGATCTGACCACAAGCTAATCACCCTAGACATCCACATCCCACCCCTACCCCATTAGGGAAACTACTGTAAAAAATTCTCCAAAGCCAACTTCATGCTTCTTAACACAGATGTGGCAAACTTCACGACATCCATGCAGATGGACAATAGAGGTACGACTGCTGAATCCTATACAAATGCACTTTATAAGCACTTATATGAGTGCATGGATTGTGCTATCCCTAACAGAACCAAGATGCTATCCTCCAAAAAAAGGAAGCCAATCTGGTGGTCCCCTGCCACAAACAAACTCTACAACAGAAGAAAGAAACTGTTGCAAAAAAGAGTAAAATCCCATGATTGGAGGAACTCCCTGGTCAGCCTCAGTAAGAAGCTGAGATACCTCATAAAATCCTCCAAAGCTAGTTCTGAAAACAAAATCGCCACTGATTCTAAGGACAACAACAAAGCACTCTATAGCTGTCAAGAATCTCAATGGCAACACTCAGATCTGTTCTGAATTACAGCACAATGGCACTAAATATACAGAACCAACTGATATTGCCAACATCCTGGCAGATAGGGTCAGTGATAACTTTACCCTCCCTCTCACCCCCCCCCCTAAAGGGCCTATCTCTATACCAGAAGAATGCAAAGTTTCTGTAATCCCAGCTGCACAGGTAAAAACCACACTCTCAAAAGCCAAGAACACAACATCCATGGGACCTGACAACATCCTAGGTTGCGTTCTACATGAACTGCAGAATGAACTGGCACCCCACCTAAGCACCATGTTCAATCATAGACTCATCTCAGGCTTTGTGGCCACTGAATGGTGCACAGTGACAGTTATCCCACTCCACAAAGGGGGAGCCACTATGGACCCCGGGAACTACCACCCCATTAGCCTAACAAGACTGGTCTGCAAGGCCATGGAATGTATTATAATGGAACTTATAAACAAAGACATTGGTAATCTCCAAACTTTGGACCTCACCCAGTTTGGGTTTGTAAAAGGAATATCATGTCTCCTAAACCTGATGAACTTCTTTGAAGCAGTCATCAAAGCCATAGATGAGGGTACGTTGGTTCACGCAGCCTATATAGATCTCGCCAAGGCTTTTGACACCATCTTCCGATCTGGAATTATTGATATACTCACTAAACTTGGTATAAATCCCTATGTCACAAGATGGGTTGCCAACTGGCTCACTGACAGAACCCACACCGTGAAAGTAGCAAGCTTCAAATCTGACTTCAGACCAGTGACAAGTGGAGTACTACAGGGTTCAGTCCTGGGTTCTCTCCTGTTTGGTATCTACTTTTCTGAAGTACAGGCTAACACAGAATGTCTTTGGCTAATGAAGTTTGCAGATGACTGCAAACTAGGAGCCATAATCGGAACTCCTGATGATGTGGACATCCTGTAAAAGGGCCTCAATTTGACAGATGCCTGGTGTCAAAGGCATGGCCTCAAGCTCAATGCCAAAAAGTGCATTGTTATCCCCTTTAGTAATAGCTCTGTACCCATGAACTACCACTTAGGTGGTAGTCTACTTAACACCGAAAGTGTGATAAGAGACCTTGGGACACAGGTGGACAGTAGTCTCTCCTTTGATAATCACATCGCCACAGTAGTCAAGACATCCTTTTATGTGGCACACCTCATCACAAAAGTTTTCTCATCCAGGAAAAAAGAGGTCATTGTTCCCCTCTACTAGTCACTCATTAGACCCATTATAGAGTACAATGCCCCTTTTCGCATGTACCTCACAATACATCTACAACAACTGGAAAGGCAGAAATAATACCTCACAAAGAAGATTACCGGCTTCAAATAAATGCCCTTTACAGCCCGTCTCAAAAAACTCTAGCTTTCCTCCATCACATATCACCTAGTCAGAGTTGATCTCTGCCTAACATACAAAGCTATGTCAAACCCAGAGCTGTTGGACATGCTCTACTTAAAGAAATCCCAATCCCGCTGAGCTACATGCTCTAGGGACCTAAACCTTGTCATGACAATAAACAGAACATGCTGGAGGGACAGATTCCTGTCCCAGAAACTTCCCGTACTCTGGAACAAACTACATATCTATATCAAACAAAGCTCCTCATTAGCACTCTTTTTTTGAAAAATCTTGATGATTGGATGAGAAATTGGAAATTCACCCCATGGATCACCTCTGTGGCTGTGCTTGACAGGGGCACAGGAAAATAATTGTCTTGGGTGGCGAAAGCCAGGGTGACTTTGTGGCTAGGCTTATATAGGCCCTAGGGACAATAGCCTAGTACCTACATATGAAGCTATGAACCTATGAACAAATAAACATGAATATGCATCTACCTTTTTTTATGTTGGTAATATCTGGAATACACTTACCTTTCCTCTAATGTATCTTTCTCTTACCAATTATTTTTTTATAGCTAGCTAGCTCCATGGCTTAGGAGTTAAAACTCTGACTCAGCCTTTGATGATCCGAGTTTGGCTACTGACTGAGTTGTTGAAGATGCTGGTATGTAGAAGTGGAAGTGGAGTGGCTAACAGTGGCTTACCAATCTAGGTGGGAAGCAGACACAGTTGGCACAAAAGGGCAGTGTGACCTATGATATTACTAGTGTGTTGCACTGCAAACCAGGATTCATAGTCAAACCTGATTGGGGGGAAGGGGCTAGTGGTGATGGATATTACAGATTACAACTGTAGAATGGAAGGAATGCTGCTTTCTGAAACATATGAGAAGGTATCCAGGAACCAAATGAATATTGCATTATCCAGGATTGCAATGTCATATATCCTTTACTAATGCAGGGGCAGATTCTAAAAACTAAATATAAGTTTCTTAAGAATGATTTTCCTCAGATTACATCCATTTTTAGAATACAAAAAAATCCAAAAAGACATCATGAATCCCCCTTTGCATCACATTGTTGATGCTAAAGGCTCAAAAACACATATATTAGCCAAGTTTATTGACTTAAAGTTAAACGACATATTGAATAATGAAGCATATATACTTAAGGACTTGTGGGATTTTCTTAGGAAAATCCAAAAAGACTGTTTAGTGGAGGACCTTATTTTGGTTACAAATAACATAAAGGACTTATTTTCATTCCTGTGGGATGGAAAGATTCACACAATATCTTGGTCAGAATAGTATGCTTAGCAATGGTACTATTGGGGTGGTAACAACCCTTAATGAAGTCATGCAAGACAATGATTTTATATGGTCTGAGGGGTCCATTTTTAAACAAAAAAACAGAGTAGCAATGGGTCTGTTTGTGACCCCATTTTTGCTAATATTTTTTTGCATTTTGGGAGAAGAATTATGTATTCAATTCCAGTTTTTACAGCAGTTGGACCCTCTATGGACATTTTATTGATGAGACAGTTATTTTCTGAAGGGACACTGATTGTAGAATGAGTGAATTTTTTAACTATATCAATAATTCCAATGAATTTTTAAGTTTCACATTCAACAAGTCCATGGATTGTATTTGCTACCTAGATATTCAAATTAAGGTTGACCATGTCAATAAATGCTTAATTTTAAATTTATATAGGAAACCAGCACATTCTAATTTTCTTCTGTATTAAGACAGTTGCCCCCCCCCTCCCCACTCACCAAAAGAAAGCCTTTGTTAAGGGGCAACTGGTGAGATTAGACAGGATGATATCTGGAGTGGAATTGTTTCTATATGAAAGTAAAAAAATAAGGTCCATGTTATTAAACAGGGGATATACTTATTATTTCCTTGAAGTTATTTTTAGGGAAGTTTACCAGAAAAGAACCAATGAATTCTTCAAGCATCTTTTAGGCTCTGGAAATGATGGTGCCTTTTCAAGGCACAAAAACGACAAGAAGTTTGACAAAGGATTCATTGTTATATGTAATATAGATGCCAGATTTATAAGGAATATAATCAGAAACAACTGGAAAGCTGTGAATATTGTGGGGTGGACATGAAAACATTTGGCACAGAAGAAATATTTATTTATAGGAGGGATCATAGGTTCATAGGTTCATACTAGGCTATCTGCCATAGGGCATTTATAAGCCTACCCAGAGTGTGTTTGGCTTTCGCCACCCATTTTAAATTAATTTTGCTATGCCTTTTTTTGAGGTTGGTATACTGTGCCTCTGTCTAACAGTGACACAGAAGTGATAGCCGGGGTAAACCTATGATCTACCATCCACTCATCAAGATTATTCTTGAAAAGAGTCAATGTGGGACTCTGCCTAAACTGGACTGGGATTTTATTCCAGAGTGAAGGGAGCCTCTGGGTTATGAATCTGTCCCTCCAGCATGTCCTATTTATTTCAGTGCTGAGGTTCAAGTCTCTCAAGCGCATAGCTCGATGGGATTTGGATTTTCTGAGGTGCAGCATGTCCATTAATTCCGAGTTGGACATTGCTTTATACGTCAGGCACAGATCGCTTCTGAGCAGGCGGTATGCCACTGAGTAGAGCTGGAGTTTCTTTAAATGGGCAGCATATGGCATCTGTTTGAGCCCTTTGATCCTCTTGTTGAGGTACTTTTGGGGTCTTTCCAGTTGCTGCAGGTGTCTGGTAAGGTACATCCCAAAAGGGGCATTGTACTCAATTATGGGCCTGATGAGGGATGAGTAAAGAGGCACGATGACCTCCCCTGATCTAGATGTGAATCCCTTCATGATTAGGTGGGCTATATAAAATGTTTTTCTAACCACTTTGTCCACGTGGTTGTCAAATGAGAGATTGCTATCAACTTGGGTTCCCAGGTCCCTAATGACTTCTTCTGTACTTAATGGATTACCACCTATGTGGTAATTTGTGGCACTTTGTTTTTGCCAAAGGGGATGACTATACACTTTTGGCATTTAGCTTGAGGCCATGGCTCTGGCACCAGTTGTCTGTTTCTATGAGGCCCTTTTGGAGGATGCTTGTGTCAGCTGGAGAGTTGATTATGGCGCCCAGTTTGCAGTCATCTGTGAACATGGTCAGCCACAGTCCTTCTGTGTTGGCCTGTACCGCCGAGAAATATATACAGAACAAGAGAGGTCTCAGGACTGAGCCTTGTGGGATGCCACTTGTAACTGGTTTGGAGTCTGACATGGCTCCAGCAATTCTAACCATGTGGGTTCTGTCCTTGAGCCAGTTTGCAACCCATCTAGTGACATAGGGGTTTATATTTAAGCTGGTGAGCTTATCTATAATGCTCGAGTGGGGTATTGTATCGAAGGCTTTTGCGAGATCCAGGTAGGCTGTGTGGACCACCTTCCCCTCTTCAATGGCCTTGGTAACTGTTTCAAAGAAATCAACCAGGTTTAAGAGGCAGGATCTGCCCTTAACAAAGCCAAACTGGGTAGGATCCAGTGTCTGTAGATCCCCAATATCTTTATTTATGAGGTCCATGATGATCCTTTCCATAGCTTTGCAGACCAAGCTAGTCAGGCTTATGGGGTGATAGTTTCCAGGATCCGTTGAGGCACCGCCTTTGTGGAGAGGGACCACTGTTGCTGTATGCCACTCTTTGGGTACATATCCTGTAGTAAGGCTAAGATTGAACAGTAGTTTTATGTTTGGGTTTAGCTCTTCTTGGAGTTCATGTAGGACGCAGCCCAGGACACCATCTGGTCCCATTGATGCTGTGTTTTTTGCTTTGGAGAGGGCGGCTCTTACCTGAGCATCTGAGATGTCAGGGGGGAAGCACTCTGTTGGGATAGATATTTGCCCTTTTGGTGGGGGGGGGGTTTGCACTGAACCTGTCAGCTAGGATGTTGGCAATGTCCGTGGGCTCAGTGTATTTTTTGTCATTTTGGTCTAATTCTGAGCATATCTGGGAATTCCCACCCAAGTTCCTAACATAACTAAAGAAAGCCTTGTGATTATCCTTAGTGTCCTGTGCAATTTTTCTCTCAAAGCTGGCCTTAGATGATTTTATGAGTGCCCGTAGTTTTTTGCTAATACTGATCAGAGATGCCTTCCCTTTTTGGGATTTTGCTTTATCATGTAGTAGCTTCCTCCTTCTATTGTATAGTTTGTTTATGGCTGGGGTCCACCAGACAGGACGTCTGCCTTTGGAGGATTGGGTCTTGGTTTTGTTTGGGACTGCATGATCCATGCATTCCTGGAGGTGTTCATAGAATGCATTTATAAAGGTTTCTGCGGTCTGGGCCGTATTTTCCACAGGGGGGCTTTGAAGGATTCCGCCTTGGTTTTGAGGCATGTAAAATTTGCTTTAGAGAAGTTTTTCACTGTGGTTTTCTGGTCATGGGGTGGGGTCGGGATGTTAATATCCAGTGAGATTAGTTTATGGTCTGATCTTACCAGTGAGGGATACACTTCTGGTCTGGAGCATAGTGTCCCCATGTTGGTGATGATCAGGTCCAGTATGTTTTCCCCTCTTGTGGGAGTGGTAACAAGTTGTTCCATAGCATTTGAGTTTATAAATTCTAGGAACCGTTGTGCTAGGGTGTTGGAGCTAGAGTAATGCTCCCAGTCTATGTTTGGGTAGTTGAAGTCGCCCAATATAATGGTGTTTGGAGAGACCTTCATATTTTCCAGTATTCTCAGGAAGGCTGAGTGGGGTTCCTGTGTTTGGGAGGGTGGTCTGTAGCAGGCTATAAACTAGAAGGCAGTTTTACCCAATGTTAGTTGCACATGGATAGTCTCTGATGCTTCGTGCTGTGCCACCAACCTGGAGGTGTGGATAACTTTGACGAATATTGATACTCCCCCTCCTTTTGTGGTTCGGTCCAAGTTTTGGGGCCAAAAAGCATGGTATGAGGTATAACCAGGCAGTGCTGGGGTGCTCTCAGGAGCCTTGAACCAGGTTTCTGTTACTGCACAGATATCGATGTTCTCCATGCTAAGGAGAGTTTCGAGTGTGTGCATCTTGATGTTTAGACTTCTGGCGTTGAGTAGCATTACTCTTAATTTCTTATCCTTTGTGATACCTATGGAGGTGAGTTTGTCTTTTGAGCCTTGCCTAAAAAAGGCACTATGGGGGTAGCAAGAGCCTTTGCCAATATCCGAAAGCCCAGGGGTGACAGGTGCAAGCCGTCCCTAGCGAAGCATCGGGGCTTGTCGAGCATGTCATCCCAGGCTGACAGGCATTGGATCCCCTTTGAATGACACCAGTACTTAAGCCAATTGTTGAAATTGATCATCTTGTCTTCATATTGTGGCATCATTCTTGGTGAGGGTAAGATGCTACTCAAGGTCAGGGTCATTCTGGCCTGGGCTACATGCTTAGAGAGCTCCTCTATGTCTCTTTTCATGTAGTCCAGGGAGGTATGTCTCGGGTCATTCACACCAGCATGGACAATGACTGAGTCATATTTCTACTTGCCTTCGAGTAACCTGAGTGCTTGTGTTATGTGGCGGATCCTAGCGCCCGACAGGCAGCTCATCGTGACCTTCTCCTTGTTCAGCCTGGTGAGCGGGACATCAGTGTGCCTGACGATAGAGTCACCTATTACAAGTGTATCAGGTGTGTTGTTTAGCCTTAAGGGCTGTGACTGTTCGGCACACTTGCTTTGTGAGCTATGTGTTGCACGTGTTTTGTTTTCGGGTAGCGGTTGCTTGGGTGTCTGCTTTGGAGGTCTCTGCTGCTTAGGCAGATTTTTATTTAGAGCCTCCGTGTATGTTTTTGTCTGTTTATGTGTTTGGTTTGTTGTCGTGGTAGGTCTATGTGAGACTGGAATTGTAGTGAGTGTGGTTTCCTTCTCCTCCTGTCTGGTTACGCCAGTACTGAGTTGAAAGAGCTTAGCCTCCAGTTTGGCTATATGGTTGCATCTCTCACATGTGTTGGAATTTGTTGGGAGGAGGAGAGGGTTGTCTGTGCACATGAGGCAGTTGTAACATTGCCTCAAGATTCCCAGATTCACCAGCTGGACCGGAGGGGAGATTGACAACTGACCTTTGGACATGCTAGAATAGTATTGGGAATTCCTTTATAATTGAAAAAAAGGGCCAATGGGGAACAAGGTACTCAAGGGGAGTTTGTGAGGGTGTAGTGCTTTTAATTTTTTAGAGTTGACTTATATAATTGCTTTAGTGAGCTAGTGCCAGGTAACTTAAATGCAATGTGTTACAGGTAACTTAAATGCAAAAATGACAAACAGTAACTTTCTTTCAAGTGAAACAAGGAAATAAGTACAGTAAGTGATGCAGATATCACTAGGGATCCACAGAAGTGCTAAAAGGCCACGTTTTAGGTGGAATTAGCGTTTAAGGGAAATAAACAAACAACAAGCATACAAACAAAGCTAGATTCAGCAGGCCTGGATCTAGTCTATGCTACAGCAAACAAGGTGTACCAATTTCAGTAAGAAACAGTTAGAATATACAGGCACTATAAGCCTTTAACCAGAAATTCCCAGCTCAGAAGGGCAGAGTCCAGCCTCTCCTCCCACAAGAGTGCAGACCGCAATCCTTCTTAATGTAAAATAACTGGCCTGAAGCCCAAGTGCTTAAACCAGAACTAATACACTTTTAGAATAACAGACACTGATCCCTCAATCAGCAGTTCCCAACTTAGAAGGATGTAAGCTACCTGTCCTGCCACCACAGTGCAGGCCACAAACCTTCCTAATGTAAAACAACTGGTCTGAAGCCCAAGTGCTTAATCCAAAAGACTTAGAAATGATAGCTACACTTTAATCAAGTTACTACCAAGCAGTAATAAATACAACTGAATACTTTAAAGAATGTCTGGATTAGTGCTCAAGTTATACCAACAAAGCTAGATTCAGCAGGCCTGGATCTAGTCTATGCTACAGCAAACAAGGTGTACCAATTTCAGTAAGAAGCAGTTCAAATATGCAGGCACTATAAGCCTTTAACCAGAAATTCCCAGCTCAGAAGGACAGAGTCCAGCCTCTCCTCCCACAAGAGTGCAGAACACGAACCCTCTTAATGTAAAATAACTGGCCTCAAGCCCAAGTGCTTAAACCAGAATTAATACACTTTTAGAATAACAGACACTGAACCCTCAATCAGCAGTTCCCAACTTAGAAGGATGTAAGCTACCTGTTCTGCCACTACAGTGCAGACCACAAACCTTCTTAATGTAAAACTGGTCTGAAGCCCAGGTGCTTAAACTAAAAGGCTTAGAACGAGTTACACCAAGCAGTAATAAATACAATTGAGTACTTTTAAGATGACGCAAAAGCAAAATAAAGTAGGAAAAAACACAAATACAGTAAAAGCAGATAATTTTATTTTATTTTTTTTATTGTGGAAAGAGAGAAAGGAAAGAGAGAAAGGAGTAGCAGAAACTAAGCTGATTGGCCTTCTCAAATGCTCTCCGTGTACTGGGTAGAATGAGGTAATGACACTAGACTGGGAGGAGGGTCCCAGATCAAATTTACACTAGGGGCAGGCAACTGCAAAGCCACCAACTATAAAAACACTATACCAACAGGGAGGGAGGGAGGGTGGGAAACAAACTGCAGAAATGTTACTCACAGCTGAAAAGCAGCAGTGAGCCTTTAAATGAAAGTTTTAAACAGCTAAAGGAGCCACTAGAAAAAAAAGTTTAACTGCAACAAGTTATCATAAACAAACAACCCAACAGATGCTTAATAAGAGTGGACAATTTCCAGTTAATACCTCACACACAGTGAAACTAGCTAGAAAAAAATACACAGTACACAAAGTGCTATAAATAACAAAGAAATAAAGAACAAAATAAACAAAAAACAGGATATTTAATGTTATATATTATAGCTCCGAGTTTGCTGAGTGTCCTTCCTTCGATTAGCTCAGTGTAAAATGGCAGAACACTCACAACTGAGCTTCTTAGGTAACAGAAAGTTGAAACCTGAAACAGCTTTTAAAAAAGAAATCTCAAAAGAGCCAATGAGGTGCTTAGTCTAAGCTGTAGCCAAGGAGACCTCAGTCAGCCAATGATCTCAAACAATTCTCTCTCACTGAAATGCCTGATGGCTTTGGCTAAAACAAGATGTCCCTGAATTATGTGCTCAGACACACAGCCTCCACAAACACTAGGCACAAATACAAGCCTGAATATGGAAATGCTACAAATATCCCCACTACTTAGAACAAACTGCAGAAATGTTACTCACAGCTGAAAAGCAGCAGTGAGCCTTTAAATGAAAGTTTTAAACAGCTAAAGGAGCCACTAGAAAAAAGTTTAACTGCAACAAGTTATCATAAACAAGCAACCCAACAGATGCTTAATAAGAGTGGACAATTTCCAGTTAATACCTCACACACAGTGAAACTAGCTAGAAAAAATACATAGTACACAAAGTGCTATAAATAACAAAGAAATAAAGAACAAAATAAACAAAAAACAGGATACTTAATGTTATATTTTATAGCTACGAGTTTGCTGAGTGTCCTTCCTTCGATTAGCTCAGTGTAAAATGGCAGAACACTCACAACTGAGCTTCTTAGGTAACAGAAAGTTGAAACCTGAGACAGCTTTTAAGAAAGAAATCTCAAGAATTACTTAGAAATAGTGAAGAAACCCTCAAACAGCACTGTGAGATGCAAGACAAAATGAAAATGTGGTAGGTGTCCCCAGTGTACCTCAGTTTTGGAGGGTGCTTTTGTTATGGTTCAAGGGTTTGGGAAAATCACAAGTCCGGGGAGGTGCAATTGTGATACCAGGAGGGTAGTATATATTACTTCACTTAGAAAAGTCACCTCTTTCTACATCAGTATAACTGAAAGGCAGGGGTGGATCATGCTATAGGACTGCGGGACTACAGCCCTCCCACCTGTGAAATAAAGTCCCCAGTCAGTCCCCTTAGAAAAAATAAAACATGAGAATAATGAAAAAAAATCTCAGACCGCACGCATGCGTGCTTAGTTCCTGGCTGCTGTGTTAGGCAGACCAGAACACCAAGCATGCATGCTCAGGCATTCCTGAGCTCCAGACTGCTCAGTTAGGCAGTCCGGATAGGGAAGTGAGTAAGCTCCTCCCTTCCAACCCAGAGATCTGTGCGGTGATGACCTCACAGACCAGATGGTCACCAGACTGCATCGCCCGCAATCTGGACCAATAGCGGGAGGCTCCAGCCTCCTCACATCTTGCGGGAGAGCTATGATGGGAGTGGGTTTGCAGGATCATGCCAGCATGGAGGTCCGAGATCGATCGGGGAGCTGCATAATGGATTTGTTGCACACCAGCATGGAAGATCAAGATTGGGAACCTGCAAGATGGACCAAATACAGGTAGAGTGTACGAACAGGAAATGTGTGTGTGTGTGTGTGTGTGTGTGTGTGTGTGTGTGTGTGTGTGTGTGTGTGTGTGTGTGTGTGTGTGTCTGTGTGTGGTGTTGGGAGTAGTATGTTAATTCTGTTTACTCATTTACACTCAGCAGAACTTATCATTGTGGGCTTCTGTTTATCTACTATTTGCACCAAAGCTGTCTCATTCAGTGCGGGCACCAGATTTGTTGCAGTTAGTTTTGGTTGACATTGGGATACTCTTTCTGTACTGAAGTTACTTATGGGACTTTTCCAGCAAAAGAAATGAGCCGGGGGTAGAATTAGTAGCAGATATGTAAATATCACATTATCAGAGCTTAACAGTTCCAAACATCAAGTAGTCTGTCTTTCTTTTCCCACACTAGTAGTGTGATCACAAATCAGAACATCTTGATTATTCCATTCTAGTCTTGGCACTGGCACCGAGCTCAGGTTATTAAAGCAGTGTGTTTCCTTATAATACAACACCCTCCTCTGACCACATCCTTGGGTCACATTAAGAGTGGACTTGTGTGGGCTGGCATAACTGCAAGTAAGTAAGCAATCTCCAAGTATAAACTTCTGTCAAGTGTGCCATAAAATATGTTTGGCTTCTGATTGCCTTCGAGGTAATGAATACTATCACACCACAGCTTTTTTTCCACACTCCGCACTGTTAGCAACAGGGTGCTGCTTTCATATACACCCAAGGGAAGCAAACTCCTGAAATGGGATTGCCTAGCACCTGCTTCTCTTTGCACAAACTTCAGTAAATGGTATGTTCCGTAATATGCTCCCATTCCTGTCATTTACACTGTTTTGTCTTGTTTCTCTCAATAATGTAACTTAATTCCATCAAATGACGATATGACAAAAAAACATGCGGCATTTACGTCTAGGAAATGCGTATGTTCATCTACACCTGTTTGTGACTCCATCTATATTATTTGGTTTTGTAAACTCATTTCATCAATGGGCAAACTGTGTGTGTGTGTGTGCGTGTGTGTGTGTGTGTGTGTGTGTGTGTGTGTGTGTGTGTGTGTGTGTGTGTTGTAATAGTGGCTATAGAGAGAACTCAGGTGGTGGGCTTGAACCCTGTGTGCAGGTAACAAGATCCTGAATTCCCTACCCACCACCATTTGTGAAATTTTACAGATTTTCGCCTCATATTTTTTTCTGTTCTGTTCCTCATAACATCTGTAGTTTCTGAAATTTGATCTCCTTAAATAATTGATGGTGCAGTGGTAGTATTGTTGCCTCACAGATAGAGGTTCTCTTGTTTGATTCTTGGCTGGGGTGCCTTTTGTGTGGAGTCTGCATGTTCTCCCTGTGTTTGTGTGTGGGTTTTCTCTGGTGTCCTCCCATATTACAAAAACATGTGTCTGCAGTATTTCTCCCTGGGGCTTCTGCTGAAAATTGGCTTTTGTTCCAAGTCAGACTTTCCTGGTTAACAAATCTTAAATATATAAAATTGACAGGCATTTGAATTTCAGACTTCATGTTTTTCAGAAAGTACATAGTAACACAAAAAGTTTTATTCTAGCAATTTTCTAAGTTTATAAGATGAATATTTGACATTTGTCCATATGTTTGGGACTGTATCCCCCCATTAATGGCTTTGTCCAGGTTTTATGTAATAATGTTGAGAGCTATGCTGAGAACTGAATTCACTGAATATGTTTGAGGGCTGTATTCCCCCATTAATGGCTTTGTACAAGTGTTTTGTGCTAAGAGGTTGACAGCTATGGTGAGAACTGAATTCACTAAATGGTAGCCATTTAAGTTTCAGTCTTCCTCTCTTTCGTAAAATAGCTGATTTGGCATAGTGGTATGTTAATCTAACTGTTTTGCACAAGGTCCTGGGTTCAAGAATTGGCAGTGAAATGTATGGTGGTAACACAGCATTTTATATTAGCAAATTTCCAAGATTATACAAGCACTGTTTAAAATGTGTCCCTGTTTTTTGGGTTTTTGCCCCCCCCCCATAAATTTTGGCTTTTTCCAGATTTCTTGTGCTGCGAAGATGAGAGATACAGTTGACTGTCGAGCAGATTTTGCAAGAAGCTGAAAGCTACAGGGGAAGACAAGCTTAGTGCTGCTTATGCTAAGTCTGCTCTAATTATTAATAGCACAAAGGCTAGTGTGCTTGCGTTTGATGAAGAATGCTGTGGGTTTTACTCCCACAGGGGCTGGATGCTGCTGTACTGAGAATGTCCTCTTTGACGAAGATACAGGCAATTTATTTGTAGATGAAACAATGAAATATAAAGTTGTTTGCTAGCAGCAACCTTTTCATTAGTTACAGATCTCTTTAATGTGGAATTATTTAGATGACTTTTACTTCTGCAGTGATTGTGCATATTTACTGATACTGGTGGAGTGTAGAAGTTTGAGAAGACTTTTATGATGGAAATGTTCTCAACTGGGCAGTTTTGTCATTATTGGTGCATGCATTTTGTTTCATTGTTTACTGGAAAAATGTTCAAAACAATAAATTTAAAACACCCTCTAACAACTGTACTGTGTTATACAAGGAATATAATTTAATACAATCATGAAGGTGTATCACACAATATATGTCTGTCTTGTGTGCAAGGGGCCTATCATTTGAAAACAGCCCAAAGTTAATCTTTATACTAGCCAAATGTATTTCCTTTGAATGTGGATTTCAATGCTGTTTCAATGAATGTGAGTTTCAAGGGCAGAGAAGTTTTAATGCTAAGTCTATTTTCATTGTGAGACTGCATTGCATTGTTTAGCAGATGTCTTAGTGTTTGTGCTGTAAAATGCAAAATATAACTTTCAAGTGAAATCCAAATCATTATAGAAGTAAAGCAGTATGCACATTACAGTCTTTATGGTAAATGGGGTGAAATAGCCAAGTAATGGGACATTGGAATGGCTGTGGGGGGGAGGCGCTATTCGACCATGATTTTGTGAAGGAAAAGGGCGGCAAACTTAAAGACAGCCCCGGCTGAACTATACCTCTCAGCTGTCCAGATTTTCACAGAATGAATAGATTTTTGCTTCTTATTTTTGGTTTGTTCCTCATAAAATGTGTGGCTTTCTGGCAAATCATTTAGGAATTAAGTTACTAAATAATGACAGACATTGAGTTTCAGACTTCATAACCTTCATAAAAATGCATACTAAAGCAAGACATGTTATTCTATCAACTAAGTTTGTACAAGAGCAATTTTAGTACTGTTTGCATGTTCCCCCAATATATTGGGCCTTGCCCAGATTTCCTGTGTTAACTGGTTGAGAGGTACATGCAAATAAATTGCTTTATAGAATTAGGCATATTCAAACCTCTCAACTGTCCCCAATTTTGGCTCAAAATGTTGCTCTCCCTCTAATAATCCCTCTGCAAAATGACAATTTTGGAAGAAAATGTGGAGGGTTTACAATTAATAATTAACTGTAATAATCAGAGTTATAGATTTCTTTTATTTCAGAAATGTATGTAGATTCATTTATTTTGTCAGCTGCTCAAGTTAACAATACAAATATTAAAAAGTGTCCTTTCTTTGACAGGTTCCTAGCTGTATTATGTGGCTATTTTATATTTGCATCACATTTTTGGTCCATTTTTCATAAAATTGTGGTTTTCTGGCAAAATACTGGCAAATCATTAAAGATTGAAGTTAGAAAATAATGACAGACATTTGAGTTTCAGATTTCATACCCTTCAGAAAATTCATACTAATGCAAGACCTACTATTCTATTAGAAAGTTTATAAGAGCAATATTTAAATATTGTCCTTATTTTTGGGCCTTTGTCCCACTTCTATGTATGGCTTTGTCCAGATTTTCTGCTCTGAGGTTGAGAGGCATGACAAATGTGTCAGGGCCATCACAGTCAGCCAGAGACATTTCAAATTGTGACATACTTGTTGCACCCCACTCCCCCATGTAGTGACTCTGGATGTGTCCAAGTAAGGCAAAGAGCACTTATGCAGTGTAAGTGTGCAGAGTATCCCCCCATCCAAGGCAGACACGAGTACTACAGTGGCTTTTCATCTGTCATTGCTTGATTTTGCAGAATGTTTTGGTTTTCTGTCATATTTTTATACTGTTGATTTATGCTTATTATTATTATTATTCAAAAAGTGCCCGTTGCTCTCTGTTTAAGTAGCAATACTTTCATGACCATCAGGTAAGCTTGTCTGAGATTGTAAGATGCAAGTAAGTTTTAATAGGCATACTATTAAATAATTTCCAACATTGAAAGCCTTTTTGTTGTTGCCATGCAAAGAATAATTACATAACTTGATAACGTATTGAAATGCATATGACAGTCTTTTTTTGATAAGGAACATTTTTACAAGTGGGGGTATCACAGAGATTGCTACTTTCAGCATGTTACTTGTACTTTAATAAAGCTGAATATAAATTATAATTAGAACTGCAGTGCAAGGAGAAGTGGTTTGAGTTGAGTGCTGCTTGTTTTTCTTATACTTGATTTTGACTGGCATTCCAGTAATGTATTTAAAAAGTAATTTATTTTTTCATGCCTCACAACCTTTTTGTTTCCATCTAGATATTAAGTAAGCTGTCATGCATGCAGCCAATGGATTGAAATATTTTTTTTCTTCTACACTTCACTTTGTCTTGATTAGACTCTCATAATGATGGTTTGGCACCAAGGGCAGCATATTTAAAGTTCCAGTTTGTGTGGTTTTCAGCATAGCTCCTCCCTTTCTAGTTTGCCGCACCCTTTCCCATTGGCCCCACCCATTCAGCTGTCTCCTGCAGCCCCCCTTTGATTTGAAGTCACCAGCCGCTACTGCTGAAAGGACATTGGAAGAAAAGGTTTATGAGCACTTGAGAGATGTCAAAAAACAAGACCCTAGTAATGCTCTTCAGAAACACATCCAAAACCATGAAGGACATGAATTTGGTTTCTTCATCATAGATGTAATGGACCAGGACCCCAGGGGCAGCAACTGGAAGGTAAGGTTGAAATGTATGGAGCTTGAGTGACAACTTAAGGCCAATGCCAGGGGTCTTTATGGTCTCATTGAGTCTATATCCCTTACTTTTTATTTAAAATTGAAGGCACTCGGTTATTAGACAATAAACCATTGAGATGGTAAACATTTTCGGTGTTTGTATGAATATCAAAGAACATTTTTAGAGTTTTTAACTTTAATTTGGACTTTACAATAAATATTTAGTTTTAATGAATTTAGATGTGTATTTCAAAAGGGGTTCTTATTAGCAATGTAATAATGTGATTTTAAATGGTCCTATCTGTTCATTAATTAGCATTCATAATTACCTGTACGACTCCTTTTATAGTGTGCCATTACATGTGAATTACTTTGTTCAAATCCTCTTAGGTTATTTTACATATAAGAGTAAATAAATACATACCCGATTGTACTAACATTATTAAGTACTTTGACAATGTCATTGCAACAAATGCATTGTCCGTCATATTCATTTGTGATAACTTGGCATCATATGGATTTTTCTCCCCAGGACTACTCCTCCAGAAAACTGGATTCTTACAGCAGACCATTTAATACATCAACACATGACTAATAGCAAAATATAACAATCTCTATATCTGAGACAATTATTATTCAAGTTGTAAGCATTCATATAATCTTGCATTTCATTTTACTTTATTATTTGAGATTGGGTCACATAGCAATACAGGACTAAGTTAAGATGTGAACTATTCATAAAAAATATATATTAAAAAAAAAGAAAACAAAAAAATATACGTGTGTGTGTGTGTGTGTGTTTGTGTGTGTGTGTGTACAGAAAGACGCACACACACACACACACACACACACACACACACACACACACACACACTCATGATCATCAGGTAAAAACATTATTCTAAGAACTGCATGCTGATCAAAATGCATATCTGCTACTTTATATCTATAGATAGAAAAATAGAGAGATAGAGAGAAAGATAGATAGATAGATAGATATATAGATAGATAGATAGATAGATAGATAGATAGATAGATAGATAGATAGATAGATGTGCTATTGTATATCCATCTATATATATATATATATATATATATATATATATATATATATATATATATATATATATATATATATATATATATATATATATATATATATATATATATATATATATATATATATATATATATATATATATATATATATATATGAAGAGAGAGAGAGAGAGAGAGATGTGTATATGTATATGTATATGTATATAGGAGTATCAGAGTATTACTATGTTTAACATCTGGACATCTGTTTGGCCAATGCCATTGTTGAAAAGAAACAGATGATCAAACACTAGGAGTCTTAAAATGAAATTGCACTCATTGCAAGAATTCCTTGCCCTGTAAGATGCTGATTTTTGTGCAGTCACTGAAACCTGGTTCAAAGCTGTGGAAAGCATCCCAGCTTTACCAGGTTACTCATCCTACCATACTTTCAGAGCCCAAACGGAGGTGGAGTTTCAATATTTATAAAAGACATATATACTTCAAGGCTGGTCAAACAATGCGATGCACAGGAGACACTCCAGGTGCAGTTTACTGTTGACAAAATACTTATTCAAATCATAGTGGGTACAGATCCCCAACCATGATGCAGGATGCCCATTCCACCTATCTGGACTGACTTGAATCCATCTAGATTCATCCATTTGCCCTGATCCTGGGTGACATTAACTACCCAACCAAAGAGTGGAAAACCTATTCTAGCCCAAACATGAATGCCCAGAGACTCCTCAACTACATCAATGCCAATGCATTGGATCAGCTGGTCAACACCCCCATGAGGTGAAAATAACCTGGACCTGGTACTAACCAACATGAGCAGCCACTGTAGTACCCCCTACAGTGTCATTCTACTTGGTAAGATCCAACTACAAAGCGATCACTTTTGAAGTTACCATCTCCCCTGACTTACACCCTCCCTTGTCAGGTTCAAACAAAAAAACTTTTCCAAAGTTGACTACAACCTCTTGAGAGCAGATATAAGCAGCTCCACAGCCACGACCCCTTCATTTGGAACTAGTACTAATGTCCAGGCCTACACCAAAAAACTATATGAGCACAAACATAGCTGCTTGGACTCAGCAATACCTGACAGAACCAAATCCTCTTCCAAGAAAGAATAAACCTGTTTGGTGGATAGCAGCAATAAATAAACTCTATCATAAAAAGAAATAATTGCTGTCCAGAGCCAAGAAGGAGCAGATGCCAAGTTGGAGGCAATCTCTCCTATGTCTGAACAAGCAAATGTGGTCACTGGTGAAATCCTCTAAGACTAACTTTGAGTTCAAGTTGGCCACATCAGATAAAGACAATCACAAGGCGTTCTTTACATATGTCTTCAGTCTCAAAGATAACACCCAAATCTGCTCTGAACTGGTGGTCAAGAACACCGCATACAGAAATGCTGGAGATATAGCCAACCAGCTGGCAGGCAGGTTCAGAGAAAACTTCACCCCTTTGTACCCCCATCAGTAAACTAGGACATCCCCAGTACTTGCCCCCACTACTCACCACCAAGGAGCAGGTCATTAATGCTCTCTCAAAGGCAAAAATACGTCCTCTATGGGAACTGACAACATCCCTGTGTGCATGCTACATGATCTCAGGCAAGAGCTCTCAGCACTATTATGCACCCTATTCAATCAAAGCCTGAGCACCGGCTTCATGCCAGCTGAATAGAGGACAGCAATTGTCATCCCTCTACACAAAGGTGGAGCATCCACCGACCCAGGCAATTATAGGCCCATTAGCCTAACTAGCCTGATCTGCAATGCCATGGAATGTATTATCATGGAACTTATAAACAAGGACATTGGCAACTTCTACACTCTTGACCCTACACAGTTTGGTTTTCTCAAAGGGAGATCATGCCTGTTAAACTTGGTTGACTTCTATAAAACAGACACCAAATCCATGGAAGAGGGAAGACGGAGCACACGGCCTACCTTGACCTATCCAAAGCCTTTGACACTATTCCCCACTCGGGCATAAAAGATAAACTCTCCCAGCTAGGTATCAACCTATATGTTACCAGATGGGTAGCTAACTGGCTCACTGATAGAATCCACACAATCAAAATAGGGGAAGCCACCTCTAGTAGTACACCCGTAATGAGTGGCGTACCCCAAGGATCAGTCTCAGGCCCTCTATTGTTTGTGATATACTTTTTTGAGATGCAAACCAAAACCAGAAGTCTGTGGCTGACCAAGTCTGCAGATGACTACAAGCTGGGTGCTGTCTTAAATTCCCCTAGTGATGTGAACATCCTCCAGAAGGAACTTACCCAAACTAATGACTTGGGCCAGAAGCATGGCCTCAAACTTAATGCTAAGAAATGCATCATTATCTCTTTTGGGAAAAATGGTGTCCCCACTATTGTCACATTCATAACAATGTACTAAGCATGCAATCAGTAGTGAAGGACTTGGGCACCCACATAGCAAACTTTGGACCACCACTTTGCCTCCATTGTACAGAAAGCTTTCTACATGGCTCACCTCATAAGGAAGGGCATTTCATCCAAGAACAAGGAGTTCATAACATCCCTGTATTCCTCCGTCATCAGTCCCATTATCAAGTACAATGCCCCCTTTAGCATGTACCCTGCCAAGCACATGCAGCAGCTGGAGAGGTCACAGAGGTTTCTGACCAGGAAAATCCAGGGTCTCAAACACCTATCCTATACAGACAGGCAAAAGTCCTTTCCCTCTACTCAGTCTCATACAGACTGCTCAGAGGTAACCTGTGTCTGGCATACAAGGCTATCTCATGCCCAGCTATGATGGAGTTAATTCATATCCGTAAGTCAAACTCCACTTGTGCAACCCACATGCATGGCCTCAAGCTGGTCAGTAACATTACTAAAACTTGTTGGCAGGATATATTTGTGTCTAAAAGACTCCCCCATCTGTAGAATAGACTCCCTCTCCATGTCAAGCAAAGTAATGCACTGGCCCTCTTTAATAGGAACCTGGATGACTGGATGGGAAACAGAAAATACACCCCAGGGATCCCACCTAAGTCCATGCTGGACAGGGGAAATAGGTGCTGACTTTGTGGGAGCATGGGAGAAATTCCTGGCTAGGCTTATAAGGCCCTCTGGGCCAATAGCCTAGTATTGTCCTATGAACTTATGAACCTATGAACATCTGCACAAGATCAACAGTCCCTGGTTAGGAGAATATTACCTTTTCCCTGGGAATTGTGTAGTCTTTGAATCTTGGAGTTAATACATGTAATTAGCAGGGGGATATGGGGAGCATTAATATAAGCAATTAGCAGGAGGATTTGGGGTGTGCTAATATATGTAATTAGCAGGGGATGTGGGGAGTAATAATATATGTAATTAGCAGGGGGATGTGGGGAGTGTTAATATATGTAATTAGCAGGGGATGTGTGGGGTGTTAATATATGTAATTAGCAGGAAATGTGGGGAGTGTTACTATATGGCATTAGAAGAGGGATGTGGAGAGTTTTACTATATGTAATTAGCAGTGTCCGTGGGGTGTAAAGGAGGCTATATATCTAAATTCACTTAATCTAAATTCAATACTTCTAAAGACATATAATCTAAAACTGCAAACATCAATAAAAAATGCTGAAAAAATGCATTGAAAAAATAAATAAAACAGCTGCACCCCCATGCACTTTGCTAATTACAAAACTAAATGTACATGGTCAAAAAATGCACTACTCTATGTATCAAGTATC